>NW_017671495.1:178995-182629 GCF_001879085.1 Nicotiana attenuata
CATACCACTTGTTTAGAATAACTTTATAAGGAAAGAACAACATGGACAACCTTAGTTTCTAGGAGTAGATCCGTTATGAATTAGCATACCATTTATGTTCATGTCACTTTAGATCATGCCAAAAGAAAGAAGTAAGAGCCTTAACATACCTTTGTATATACTGCCCCAATCTCAAGCTATGCAATTTTCACGACTCCTTAGTCTTACTTGTTGGATAACCCAGCCCTTCCCTTGGTTCTTCAAACTCTAGGTTTTACCCCCAATTAAAACTTGAAAGAGAGGGAAAATCGATTAGGGTTTGTGGATAATTTTTGGGAGGAAGTTTGTAGGGGTTTAGGTCTGGTTATTTGTGATATATAATGAGGGTTATATTGCAGGAGATAACCCTTTAAATGGGCTCTTTGGCCGACCCGAAATTTCCTATTTTTGGGCTATCATTTAACCAAGTAGGTGACACACCTACTTGTCACCTAGCAGCTTGTGCAGTCTTGCAAAAATGCCTATATCTCTCTACTCCAATGTCGTATTGATGAACGGTTTAATGCGTTGGAAACTAGACTCATAGATCTTCAATTTGATAGGTAGATCATCCCCTAATTCCATGTATATTGCGAGAAAAACTCAGTTACATTTGACCTAAGTTTCAGCACATTTATGAATGGAACTTGTGATGACCTTTTTCCAACTTTTGTTCCACAACTCGCTTGACTTCAAAACATAACACCAACTATCGTATGACTAAAATAATTCATAATATAATCTCCTTATAATGTTAATAACCCTAGTATCACCCCAAAAGTACATGGTAAAATATTCCAACTTGTCAACTTTCGACGAAACTTATTTTCTTCAATTCGTTTAGCTTCTAAGCCTTCAAAACCTCTTGCTACTTGGTACTAATGATTTTAAATATTTATAACCTACACATTAACATGATGAACTAACTTTGTAAACTTTTAAAAGATGATTCCCTTTCTGAGCTCACATTAATTGACTTATCATGTACTCTTACATACGAAAACGCGGGGTGTAACATCATTCCCCCCTTTTGGAACATTCGTCCTCGAATGTTGATTAATGCGCTTATCAGTCTCATAACCTGTAGCTCTTATGAATTCCTTAATATTGTCCTTGACATCTAGGAAACTGTTCTGTAAATAAATCCAAAGGCCAGGGTATTCCCACCTTTAGGCTTCTTTCTCATACCACGACCTGTGGTCGGAATTTTTCCAACATCGTAACATTTGCTACCTTATGGCATGCAGTATGTACGACTGTGTCATTGTATGAGTGCCTAGCGACTCGTCTTCCCTTTTTCCTCCATCTTTTTGCCTATCTCTAAGCCTCACTTTATGAACATATACAGAATTATGACAAGTTGTCCCTCTAGGCATCTATATGTGTACTGATGTCTTTCGCTTTGTACTTTATCGAACTTAAGACTATTGCTATCTCTTGGTAGGTTATACTATACCATAAAACTTACTTCGGTTTATTATTACCGAGGTTTGCTACCCAACTCCAGGTTACTCTTTCGCTGCTTATCCTATATGTATAAATCTAAATCCTTTAGTGCTTCTTCATTATTATTCATCTTAAGAATAACAAACAATTCTCATCTTGTACTTTGGAACTTGTACCCATCTATTGTTTATTCACCTTAATGTTGAAATATAATCTATCACTGATAACTTGTAACCTCTTACGTAATACACTATCACTAGGGCTCACATCTTATAGAGGAGCATCTGAAGTGATTTTCCTGATCCACCTAGGGATAATACTATACTTCAATAACCATATTTCATTGCATCCCAATGCGATTCATCTTATGGGGGTATTCTAATCCCGTGCAATTAATAAAATCCCTTTCTCGTTAAATCATTACTCAATCAAAGGCCTAAGCGTCATCCTCTTATCAATCACAATTACACCCTTATTCTACTGCCAGGGCAGCATTCCATCTCTTCTAACTGCACCGAGTCTTAGATCCTTTGTGTTCATTCAGGTTGTACCAAGCTCTTTATTACATATGGAAATCATCAGCTCCCTTGTTTTGATGGGTTTAATCCCAAGGACATACATATTCTCGTCACCTTCTCACTCACTTTTTCACATCCTTACTCCTATCTACCTAAAACCTTGTTGCTCTACAATACATTACTTTAGGACCTACACCGATCTATTTATACTACTCGCAACCTTCCTTAAACTTGCTAGCACCATAAATTTCCTTTCATGCCTTCTCAGTTGTCCTTAAATACAAGCAATTACTTTTGCTGGTCATTCTATCACTTGTTGCATGAATACTTGGCATGTCTTTTTGCCCACGAATACTATAATTTCTTGTACCTCATATGATCTCAAACATCACCTTTGATGGCCTTTTTTTTTCCATTCATTAGCCATGATAGGTGTCACTTTATTATGGAGTGTATACAATATTGTAGTGAGACTGTTGTTACAAGATTATTTACTCTTTAGCTCACTATGCTTAGGTGGAAACCTTCTTCCTTATTTCCTCAGCTAGTCTTTCATTGTAGTACTTAGGGAGACCTTCTAGCTCTTGTAAAGTTACGAGCTTGATATAGCGTACACCCGAAGGAAATTTTTGTTGTTCTTACTCGCCTATAATAATACTTAGTTACATAAATTCGTGCCTTTGTGCTCGTAGGGTTACTTCTAAGCTCAATTTTTTTTTATTGTCTCCTTAGTGGCACTCTCTCTTATTTTCATAAACCTTAAAAACGATACCTTTAACTGCCTCAACTCCTATCTGAATTTTTTCTTTCAAATGATTATGATCTCGTATCTGCGAGACTGAATTCACTATGCTGCTGTTCAATAGATTTATCTTGCATGATCTGTTGATTTATCTGTGACCTCTTGTCTAGCCATAACCGGGCTCTTCCTGAATCAACTACTAATTACACGTTGGTCCATTCTCATATATATATTCTGCATAATCTCTCTTGGGATATATCCTTTGTCTTAACCTATTCTCTCGCCACTAGCTCTTGATGTATCAAGTGTCCATTCACACTTATTTATCAATAACATCCTGGCCGGAAACTTTTACTGCCTCTCTCTGGTGTAATGTTTGTATAATGTTCTGGAGTCGCAACATATCTGTAGGAACTGAATAAACGCAACATCATTCCTTTCTCCTTTTTACCACATTCTTCCTTTACCATTCCATAGTTACCTGAACTGCTTAACTCCGACTTAATACTATATCACACCATATTCCCCCCTTTAGGGGAGTACTAAGATTTACTACTACGACGATCTACCTATAGATGTTTTACCTCTTCATCTTTGGCATCTTTTCACATTATCAATGAACCTTAATCGCCTTATGGTAACCTTCTGTACCAGGAATAACTAAATTTCTTACGCACGAAGGTGTCACCTACTGAAACTGGCACACTTAGTCCCTTAAGATTAACTCTGCTCAGAGTGCTTGCTTTAGGCAAACGACTTCCTAAATGAACTTTAAAGGTTATTCGTCTGTTGTTTATTCTATTATTGTTGGAGCACGATCTCTGAAATTCTCACGATGTTGACCATTATCAAATCCTCCGGTCCCTAATTCATGTTCGATTTTATCTTGTCTACAAGACCATAATAATTT
>NW_017671495.1:184946-185781 GCF_001879085.1 Nicotiana attenuata
AGTCCTAGTGAAGTTCATATTGATTATTAATGTCCATAATGTTAAGTCGATGGTGCAATGACCTTATATCACTCCAAAAGGTTTAGAACGTGACTCCATGAGTCCAGCATGCATTATATATGTATCTACTTTACTCTACCGAGCCGCGCTATAGTCGGCCGGGTATGGCAGCTATTGTGCAACCACTGATCAGTTGGGTTTACCGAGCTCCACGTGGACGGGTACGATTTTACCGAGCCTTATGATGGCCGGGTACGTTTTTACCGAGTCCTCTTTGAGGCCGGGTATGATATGATGATGATGATGCCCACAGAGGCGTATGTTTTTAAAAGCTTATGTATATATATGTATTATGCATTTCATGTCAGTAGCCCCCAGAGGCACTCAGATGTTACAGGTTGTATCTCCTCTATCTCTCTTTACGTTACTGATCTTGTTTATGCTTTCCTGCCTTACATACTCGGTACTTTATTCGTACTGACGTCCCTTTTTCCTGGGGACGCTGCGTTTCATGCCCGCAGGTCCCGATAGACAGGTTGACATTCCTCCTAGTAGGCTATCAGCTCAGCGAAGGTGTTGGTGTACTCCACTTGCTCCGGAGTTGCCTATTTGGTCAGTATGCTTTGGATATGTATTGATTGGTATGGCGGGGCCCTGTCCCGACCTTTATGATTTTATGTACTCTTAGAGGCTTGTAGACAGATATCAGGTGTATGGATACTTGTATGGCCTTGTCGACCTATGTCTTGAGTTTACAAATGGTCATGTCGGCCTTATAGGCCCGTATGTCACATGTATAAGTTTGTATATCATGTTCGGTCATCATATGTTGAGT
>NW_017671495.1:187826-236942 GCF_001879085.1 Nicotiana attenuata
GTCGTATTGACGAATGGTTTAATGCGTTGGAAACTAGACTCGTAGATCTTCAATTTGATATGTAGATCATCCATTTATGCCAAGTATATTGGGAGAAAAGTGCATCTACATTTGACCTAAATTTCAGCACATTATAAATGCAACTTGTGACGATCTTTGCTAACTTTTGTTCCATAACTCGTTTGACTTAAAAACATAACACACGACTATCATACGACTACAATAACTCATAAATTAACCTCCTCATCATGTTAATCACCCTAGTCTCACCCCAAAAGAATATGTTATAACATTCCAAACTTGTCGATTTTTGACGAAACTTATTTTCTTCAATTCGTTTAGCGACTAAGCTTTCCAACCCTTTTGGTACTTGTTATTCATGATCTTAAATATTTGTAACCTCCAAGGTAACATGATTAACTTAGTTTATTTGCTTCCAAATATAATCTCATTTTCGAGCTTACATCAATGACTTACGACGTACTCTCACGTATGAAAACTTGGGGTGTAACAAAAACTCTATGGAGTTCCATCACAAGAGTCACAGCAGTAAAGAAATCTGAACAATTAACACACTTGAATTGATAGCTACAAAGAAACACAACAAACAGAAAGTGCACGGCATCACCCTTCGTGCTTTATCACTCTTCCTCACAATATGCATAAAAAGAAATGTTCACGGCATCACCCTTTATGCTTTACACTCTTCCTCACAATATCATGCACGGCATCACCCGTCGTGCTTTTACTCTCAATAATGTGGCACAGAATCACCCTTCGTGCTTTTACTCTCAATAATATGGCACGGCATCACCCTTCGTGCTTTTAATCTCAATAATGTGGCACGGCATCACCCTTCGTGCTTTTACACTATTCCTCACAATATGCATAAATAAAAATGTGCACGGCATCACCCTTCGTGCTTTAACTCTCTCTTACAATATCATGCACGACATCACCCTTCGTGCTTTACACTCTTCCTCACCCAAGCAATAGAAACAATAATATCACGGCAAGGAAATCAACAATAGAAACAATAACATCCCGGCAAGGGAATCAACAATAGAAACAATAACCTCCCGGCAAGGAAATCAACAATAGAAACAATAACATCCCGACAAGGGAACCAACATTAGAAACAATAACCTCCCGGCAAGGGAATCGACAATAACCAATCTTTTTTCACCAGTTAGCTTCGCAATATAATTCTCAACTCTAGTCAATACTCAACAATGGTCAATTACCAAGAGAATGTCATAAGTCTTGTTCAACATGAATAATCGTCTATTTAAGCATGAATAGTACTTAATAAGGATCACGGAAAACCCAAGAAGCATAATAACTTTAACTAAACAACAAGACACAATAAGCACGTGATAACTACACCGGTACCCACAACAATTGGACATATAACATATTTGCACGAAGTCATAGAGAAACTCACAATCAAGAAGTATCAAAACAATAAGGAAGGCAATCACAATTAAGGCAAATAAGGGTCAAGTGACAAGTAGGAATTAGAGCAAAGCTAACAACATCGTATGGAGCATATAGAGGTAAATTAAGCAATTAGGAAACTCAATCATAATGGAATACTTCCCACATAATGAACATAAGGACCTAAGAACCCTAAAGCCAAATTTCCCACAAATAAGTCCGAGCATACACTCTGTCACCTCGCGTGCACGGACTACAATTAGAATAGAAGACTCAAATCCTAAGGGGAAGTCCCCCACACAAGATTAGGCAAGATACTTACCTCAATCCGGCCAATTCAATACTCAATTTAGCTTTTCCTTTACCAATTCATCAGCGCTCGGCTCAATCTAGCCAAATACGACTTGAATACTTCAAACAATGCAAGAGAAAACAATTTCAATTAACAAAACTATGATTCTTATACAAATTGCAAAAAGTCAACAAAAGTCAACTCCCTGGTACCGCACCTCGGAACCCGACAAAATTTATAAAAATTGAACACCCATTCCGCTACGAGTTCACCCATACAAAAATTATCTAATTCCGATACCATTTGGTCATTCAAATCATCATTTTATATTTTTGAAAGATTTCACAATTTTCCCCAAATTTTCCTTTCGATTCTCATGAATTTGATGTTAAATATAAGATATAATCACAAAATATACTTGGAAATTGATTAGAGGCACTTACCCAATGATTTGGAGAAGTTTGGGTCTATGGAAAATCGCCCATGGAGGTTTAGGGTTTGAGAAAATTGAAAAATGGGTGAAAATCTCGTCAAAAACCTCACTTAACAGGCCTCAGATGTCGCATTTGCGACCCAGCAAATTGCAAACAAAGCAGGGCAGAAGTCGCATTTGCGACAAAAAGTTCGCATTTGCGAACTGGGCATCGCAAATGCGATGAAGAAGTTCGCATTTGCAAACACACCAGAAACCAGCAATTTTTTCCGACACGAAAATGAGCATAACTTCCTCACACGATGTCCAAATTTGATGATTATTTTTCCTATGACTCTGTAATTTCGATACGAATCTAATGGTTCAAACAAAACTGAATTTTAATCTCAATTTCTCAATGTGGTATTATTTTTGCTTGAAGAAACGACGATGAAGCATCCAAAAACAAGTGCAACATAGCCTAAACCTATCCGAAACTCACCCAAGCCCTCGGGGCTCCAAACCAAACATGCACGCAAGTCTAAAAATATCATACGGACTTGCTCGTGTGATCAAATCATCAAAATAACATAAAAAATTACGAATTTAACCTCAAAACTCATGATTTTCTCAAGGACACTCAAATTGTCTAATTTTTTCAACCGGATGTCCAAATCACGTCAAATCAATTCCGGTTCTCACCAAATTTTACAGATAGGACTTAAATATCATAACAAACTTGTACTGGGCTCCGGAACCAAAATACGGGCCTGATACCAACAAGTTCAAATATTAATTCATTTCTTTATTTCCTTTAAAAACCAGCACAACAATTTTCTTCAAAAATTGTTTATTAAGTCTAGGGACCTCGGAATTCAATTCCGGGCATACGCCCAAGTTCTATATTTTACCGTGGACCTCCCGGGATCATCGGGACACAGATCCGGGTCCGTTTACCAAAAATATTGACCAAAGTCAACTAACAATCAAATTTTAACTCTAGAAATTTCTATATTTTTTTCATATTTTCACATAAAAGCTTTCACGCTCGGACTGCGCACGCAAGTCGATACACATAATTTGAAGCTGCTCATGACCTCAAACTGCCGAACCAGATGTAATTGCTCAAAACGACCAATTGGGTCGTTACAGGAGGTGCCGTGTAACATAACACCTATATGCCAAGAGGGTGTATCCAGAGAATTAGATGTATCACAATTTGAGCTGGACGACAAGTTTCTTCCAAGTCAAATTCCTGAAACTAGAATTGTGATACATCATGCAGCAAAAAATGTTGAATCAACCCCATTACCCTCTCATAGGAATCGACGACCAAGTCGATGGTATTCTTCGCCTTACGAGTCAAACTTCAACTCCGTCGGTTAGTGAATTATTAAACAAAAATAATATTTTATAAAGTTATGTTCTATTTTCCCATGGTATCTGTAATTAAATGTCTCTATTCATGACTACAATGAACAATAGGTACCTCAGTAAAGTTGACTCCCATATTTAAAAAAAAACACCCCTTTGAAGATGATTTAATATCGGGGCCACATCCTACATTAGTCATTCAGGAATACGAGAAATGGGTTCGTGATGGTCTTATCGCTAAACATGAACTAAAGTGAGTTTTTTCCCGGTATGTCTAATATGTATTTATAATTTTGAAGCTGGATATAATTTTTTTTCCAATTCCTTGTAGAAGTGATTTGGAAGACCATTACAAGAAGAACAAGTCAACACTGCATATACCGTTGGATTTTGGAGTTGATCAAGTCACTTCAAAAAATTGGTTTTACCTTCTCTCATTTGACAGTAAACTATGAAATGACAATGTAAGATATACCCCTTCCAAATCCAACTTAATTCATTTTTTTATGTTTGGTTTGTCTAATTGTATATTTCACAATTTGATAACTCACACAAATTTGTATTTATATTGTTGATTTGCTATGTAAACATACTGTTATTCATATGTTTTATATGATTTCTATGTATTTAACTGTATTCAGATGTATAGGTTACATGTGTATTTAATTGTATGCATTTGTATTTATATTGTTGATTTGCTATGTAAACATACTGTTATTCATATGTTTTATATGATTTCTAAGTATTTAACTGTATTCAAATGTATGGGTTACATGTGTATTTAACTGTATGCATTTGTATTTATATTGTTCATGTGCTATGCAAGCAATATGTACTCTTGATTAGTTTCTGAACTTTACTACTGTTATAGAGCAGTAGGTTTCAGTATTTATATGTATTTAGTTAACAGAATGTATTTAACTGTATTCAGTATCAAATAAATATATGTATTCAGCATTATGTATCTTAACAGGTGATGCCAATTTATATTCATTTTTTTCAAACTTTGAAAATACAGAATTATGTATATTCAGTTTGTATTCCTTGATTTCATTCAATGTACTAACGCTATGTATTTAAATTGGTATATAGCATAGTGATATCATATTTTACTATTTTAGAAAGAAGGGCAAGTACAACCAAACAACCAACTTCAAGTATACAACTGTTGATTGTATATTCAAGACAAGAATCGCTGAAATCTTCGACAGGTATGCTGATACAGATAGTAATGCAAATGTAGCCAAAGAAGAGGATGTGGTATGTGAGTACATAAGGGGCTACAGATTGCTAGCTAATGTACCTTGGCATACTGTTGACAATGTCTTGATACCAGTCAACTTAAAGGACAAACTACACTGGATATTGATAGTTGTCTCATTCAAGGAGAGATAAATCAAAGTGTATGACTCATACAGATCGGCAGGTCATGATGCCTATGTAGCTTCTGAGATAGATAAGCTTGCTAAGATTGTACCTCTATATCTATCAATCAGTGATTTTTACAGAGATAAGCAAGGCGTAGATTGGTCTCATGACTCAGCATACACTGACAAGTCACACACTGATCCCTTTGATGTTGTTTTCATATCAAATCTGCCTCAACAAAAATCTGGGAGCATGTATGTATTCAATCCTCTTGCTTGTATTATTTATAAATCTAATAATATGAATTGTTTTTAATTGTTTCAATCTACATTTTCAGGGATTGTGGGTTGCATGTTGCGGCATACGCAGAGTTTCTGAGCACTCTTGGTGTGGTTCCACAAGAAACATTTGATGCGAATTTACTCCGTCAAAGATATGGTGCTCTCCTCTGGGACTATGCTATGCGGAAGATAGACGATGATGTCATAAGCGAGAACGAAGCACCCTCAATGATTGTTAGGCAAATCACGGATTCAGATACGCCGATGAAGATAGTGTTAGAGTTGTTTTAGGTGAATGTAGTTTTGGAAGGTAGTTTTATGTGAATACTGTTTTTTGAATAGTGTTTTGGTAAAGATGGTGTTCAGTTAAGAAAAAACCATGTTTTCATTTTAATCACTATATCCACAGTGTTTATATATGATCATTTCAAGTATTCAATCGATGTTTCAATGTTTTGTGCATCAGTATTCATGCTTAATCTACAGGTTGTATTCGTATGTATCCAACAGGTTATATTCATATGTATTCAACAGGGTGTATTAGTATGTATTCAGATTCAGTCGTTTGGATTGTATATACAAGTCAAAAACTGAATATTACAGGTTGTATAAGTATGTATCCAACCTGTTGTATTTATATCTATTAAACAGGTTATATTCATATGTATTCAATATGTGTGTGTAACTGTATTCAGATGTATTTAGTTGGATTTGTATATTCAAGTCAGACACAGCGTATAACAGATTGTATAAGTATGTATTAAATAGGTTGTTTTCGTATGTATTCAACAGGTAGTTTTCATATGTATTTAACAGGCTGTATTCATATGTATACAGATGTATTTGTTTGGATTGTATATTCAGAAAGATTATACAGTTTCAAATCCAGATATTTTTTGTATCTACATTTATTTAGATGTATTCAAAAAAAATGAATGACTTATGTATTGCTTAATGACATATGAAATCTTTTTGTAATACACTCATATTCATACATTTATAACCATTTGTTTTCGTATGTAGTCAGATGTCATCGAATATAGAATATGAGTGTACTCTGAATTATGTATTCACACAATAATTTAATACACCAACTAACTATATCCAGAATCTATTCACTCAAAAATCCAAAATGTATTATTTCAAAATGTCACCGGAATCTATGACACATCGTTATAACACTAATACAAGTCAGAATGTGAACTAAGTCCTACGTGGAGTATTTCTACAGTTTCGCTTATTATATCCTCCGTGCCCACATATGCTACATGAATGGTGATTTTTCTGCTGCAGCATTTCACTGAACGGCTTATCGCGCTTCTTCTTTGGCCTTCCAGGAGGTCTTTTCCATTTGGGTGGTAATACAACTTCCTCTGATATATGTGCTGGTATATTCTATTCATTTCGGTCCGGCAGCGGATACACAGGCACCTCGTATATCATTACAACAGAATTTGGTTTGTAATAGTCAGAGCAATAATCTTCTGGCATTAGAAACTTGCTCTTCAATACAGCCCAAGTGTGTGGGCATGGTAATTCGTCAACTTGGAATCGCCCACAAACGCATTTTCTCTCTAAAAGGCACATGGTGTAATAACTTCCTTCATCGTTTATCGTATGCAAGTATTCAGTCGATGGTACCACCTACATTTAAACATAGACCTATAAGTTTTGAACACATATAAACAAAAAAAATTATTTATATACCAAAGAATAGACGTATTAATTACAATATAGATATATACAATTAAAATATAACTTAAATATACAGCAGTAAACTTTTAGTTATCAAGGAATCATCATATATATTGAATTCAAACAAATATATATTGAACACAAACATATTTCTGTATATAAAATACAAAGACATACAACTAAATACAGTGAAATTCTTTGAATACAGAATAATACATCCTACATGTAGACTGGTAGAATATTAAAGATGATGACATCTTACCTTATGAATACATTGATATAAATTAAATATCTACTTATGAAATGCATATGGATAGAAACAAAAACATTAAATTCAACTAATAATAGACTGAGCATATGGACTGTATTTCAAATAGATAAATTGTGTTAGAAACAATTAACCTTGTTCAAGGGCTAAATATATGATACAATGACTTGTAAAAGTAAAACTTACAGTCATGCGTGTAGACATTGCCTCATTCAAAGTAAGCATCTCCTGGTACTTTTTTCCAAGCGTTGTGTATGTCTGTGTAGCTTCTTCTCGGTTGCTTCAATTCCAACGTCCAAACATCTTCCTAACTTCTTCGAGGAAGTCGTATATTGGCAATTCCCTTGCTGACACTAGTGCGGCATTGATTGACTCAGCAATATTTGACGTCATGGTCCATCCCCTGTTAATAGGTGCATACAACCTAGCCCACTTTTTGTATCCAGCTAACTCCAAGTATTCTTTCACCCTAATATGTACTGTCTCCACCTTCTCCATTAGACTGTCAAATTCAGCCTGTGTGTATGCTTTTACCATCGAGAAGTATATCTCGCTCAACTTTGCATGACTCTTTTTGAATTTCTTATATACGTTGTTCCATAAACAAGCAACATGTGGTACCTCTGGATACACTCTCGATACAGATTTGATGATACTCTCATTCCTATCTGAAACGATACACATGTTTTCCCTCTCACCATAGGCTTCCTTGAATTTCTCAAAGAACCACGACCAAGCAGTATCGTTCTCTGAATCAACAACACCATATGCTAGTGGCAATATATGACCTGTAAAGACAATTGCATACATATTTTTAAAATATGTATTTCAATCTTTAAAATGGAACTCATTTTATATGACATAGGCATTAATATTAACATTTATTATAATCCACATACTCACCTGCACCATCCAACGTGCTGGCCGGTGTAATAAGATTTTAGGTGACTTCCATCCACAACCACAATGGGTCTAGAATGATCGAACCCCTTTATAAAGGCATACAAAGATATATACACATACATGAACTCAGTTTTTGGCGATTTTACCATTCTAATGTGCGAACCAGGATATGTCATATCATTGTATATAAGTATCCTGGTAATTTATTGTATGAATCAGCCGGTTCACCTCTCAAAAAATTCATTGCCTTTTCTTTAGCCCGCCACGCCAACATGTAGCTAACATCTACACCTAAATCTGATTTCACTTCATCAATTATATCCTTTGGGGTGTATTTCCTCTTATGATTAGTAAGCTTGGGCCTAATCATACCACCTATAAGGCTGCTACTTGCCTGGCGTTGCTCATACACCTTGTCCTTCAACGGACATGTATGCGTATCATTTGTGACGACCCGGCCAGTCGTCTCATGAGTTACCGCTCCGTTTTCCCCATTTCTGCTTCTTTATGCTTCGTTATCCGTGTTTTATGTGGTCGAGTTGATTGGTTTGCGTTTGGAGTGGATTTGGTAAGAAATGAGACACTTACTCTCTCTTATGAAGGTTTAAGTTGGAAAAGTCAACCGGATGTTGACTTATGAGTTAGAGAGATAGGATATGAATTCCGATGGTTCGTTTAGCTTCAGGAGGTGATTTATGACTTAGGAGTGTGATCGGAATTGGTTTTGGAGGTTCGGTGTAGAATTAGGCTTGAATTGGCGAAGTTAGTATTTTGGCGAATTCCGGTTGTTAGGTGAGATTTTGATCCGAGAAACGGAATGGAATTCCGAGAGTTGCTGTAACTTCGTTATGTCATTTGGGATGTGTGTGAAAAATTTCAGGTCATTCGGACGTGGTTTGGTTGGATTTTTGATCGAAAGCGTATTTCGGAAGTTTTTAGGAAACTTAGGCTTGAATTCAATGTGAATTGATGGATTTGGTGTTGTTTGAGGTGTTTTGATGATTGGAACAAGTTTGAATGAGGTTTAGGATGTGTTGGTGCCTTTGGTTGAGGTAAGATTTATGAACCTAAAACGTGATTCTGTTGTAAAATTAACCTAGAAATTCATGGAAACTAAGCTAAAAATGGAAGAACTAGGGCTTGGGATTTTGAACTTTTGAATTGGGATTTGAAGGACCATTTAAGGTCGAATTTAAGAACTTTTGATATATATGAACTCGTGGCGAGATAAGGAACCCGTTGATGTGAAAATTTCTGAGTTTCGAGAAGTGGGCCCGGGGCTCGGGTTTTGCTAATTTCGGGATTTTTGTTATTTTTCGATTGTTTTCGCTTGGGCTTTGTTCCCTTAGCATATTGTGACGTATTCGTTCTGGTTTTTGTTAGATTCGACGCACGTGGAGGCCGATTCGAGGGGCAAAGGCGTCGCGAGCTAGAGATTTAGCTGGTTCGAGGTGAGTAATGAATGTAAATGATGTCCTGAGGGTTTGAAACCCCGGATTTTACACACCGTAGTGCTATATTGAGGTGAGACACGCGCTTGATGATGAGCGTGGGGTCGTTTACTATTGGGGATTGTGACTTGGTCCGTCCCGATTGATGATTTTACCGCGTATTTGACTGTAACTTATTTGTTATCATCATGATTTGGATTGATTGTCATATTTGAGCTTCGTGCCAACTAGTTGAACCCTCCGGGGATTTTTATCACTATTTCCTTACTGTTTTGACTTACTACTTGGACTCAGTCATACCGTTTTTCCACTGTTTTACAACTCAGCCACTTTTAATCGGTTTTGAAACTAAAATGATATATTAAATGATGTTTTGGACTGATAACTACTATTTTTTTTACTAATGCCCGAGGGGCTTATGTGATTTCTGGACTGAGTATGGCCAAGGGCCAGATGTGAGGATACTATGGGATCGGGCTGCGCGCCGCAGCAGTGTTATACTGATACTGATATGGGGCCGAGGGCCTAGATTTGATGCCACGAGATGGCTTGATATCGCGCTTGGGCCGTAAGGGGCCCCTCCCGGAGTCTGCACATCCCTAGTGAGCGCCGTCGACGAGATATATGGATCGGGCTGCACGCCGCAGCGATATACGGATCGGGTTGCACGTCGTAGCGGGTACTATATGGTGCTGTTATATGTGCTGACTTTCTTTAACTGCTTGTCACTTAACTGCTTATCTGTTGTAGAATTATCATATTTCGTTTTTCATTAGTTTATTACTTTCGTATTACTTGCTTTAACTGCCGCATCATAGATTACTTTGTGTTTTCCGTGATTTCTTATTCTCAGTCATTATTTATGCTTATTATTCACTGGGTCGGAGTACTCACATTACTCCCTGCACCTTGCGTGCAGATCCAGGTGTTCCAGAGGTTGAGTGAGAGTCTTTCCCCGTTGATCAGCATTTACCGGAGTTGTCGAGGTAGCTGCATGGCGTCCGCAGACCCGATTTCTCCTTCTATCTTATTATTTTTCTGCATTCCTATACTATCTATGTATTAGATTGTTCCGACCTGTATTAGAGGCTCTTGACTTGTGACACCGGATCGGTGGGCTATGTAGTGGTATTACCTTTGACTTCCGCATATTTAACTTACTGTTCCAGACTTTATTATGCTAAATTGGTACTTAAATTATGTTAGCTGGTAACGAATTTTATAAGGAAAAATGGGTTGAGATTGTTAGTTGGTCAGGCTTGCCTAGCAGTATGTTGGGCGCCATCACGACCGGGGTTGGGGTCGTGACATCATTGAACTCTCTCACTTTGAATAGTTGTGATTTGTTAATGCTAGAAGCCTTAAACCTCTATTCACAATCTTCTGACATACATAATAATATATAGCAGCAAATAATTTATCATTATACATATGATCAATATAAATGCTTACAAAAAATACACTCATATACATTTGAATACATTATTACATCTATATATATAATGTATTATACAACTCAAATATATAAAACTGTATACATTTAAATACGTCTGAATACGCTTATAGTTATATCTATACATTTAAATACAACTAATATATCTAAAAAAATAGCGAGGGACACTGTAATAAGTATTTATCAGTAAAATACAGAAGAATACATGTATTTGAAATACATAAAAAATACATAAGCACAACAGTGAAGGTCATGTAAAAATTCCCAAATACATCTTAATACAATTGACAAATCCTACCATGAATACAATATACAAAAAAAAATATGAATAATTAAGAACACTCAAACCTGATAGCATTAGACCTATCAACCTGGAATTGAAACCTTTCAGATATAGCATAATGCTCCATCACCTCTTTCAATGTAGCCTTATCCTTATATACTTGTCCAGTCATAACCTCCCTTTTATTAGTTTTTGAAATTATTAAATCCTTGTCCAGTTCGAATACCCCAATTGGTTCGCTTGAATTGACAACATCAAGAGCAAGTGTATAATGTGTATCAAAATTATACCTTGGAAATGCTTCGTCAATTTGTACAATATCGCCTTGAATTAAACTACCTCCAGCTACAACTTCTTTGTTAATTGTTGTTATGCACAAAGGATACATCCCGAATTCTCTGTTCTCTTTTTTCAACTCTACATACACCCTGTAACTCATGTCATTGTGTATTTCCATTGGCGTGCAATTTTCTTCTACTTTGTATTGAATTTTAATGGACTTTGAGCTCAAATCTATCTCCAGTTGATTCAAATCATTATACGACGCATACTCCTTTATCAGTATTCCCTCAATCGAGTAATCGACGTAGTTACTCTCACTGTTCCACTTGCCAGAATGCCGCAATAACACGGTTAAACTTGCCATATGTAAAATCGAATTATATCGTATTTCCGTATACAATTGTATCAATCTCGACTTTTAGTGGTTGAAAACTAAACTTCCACGAACTGGAACAACAGAAAAAAGGTAAAATTGAAAATCCAAGAGATTGCTCTATTTTTTGCTATTTTTCGGATGAAAATCTTTCATGGATCGTGAAATACAGATTATGGGTGATATAATTGTGTTAGTTGAGTTATATTAGGAGACTATTTGGTAAATTGATTTCCTTTTCGTTTTAAAACAGTTGAAAGGTCCTTTTTTACGCAACTTACGTTACTGTATTCACGAATACAGCTCGTGAATACAGTCAAATACAACAACTGATTAGCTAGACTTCCCCTGATTCACGCCTATTTTTGCTACTGTATTCATGAATACAGTAGCTTAAATACATCAAATACACCTTATAACAATAGAAAACGTAGCTATAACCAGTAATATAGCAAATGGTATCTATAGATAGCTAATAACCACTAAACAATAGTGCTTTATGAAAATTTCTCTTAATTAGAACTAGTATTCATGAACTCAAATCAAACCCAACACTCTAGGGGTGTCAAACGGGCGGGTCGGGTTGGATATGAGCGGGTCAAACGGGTAATTTAAAAATGAATAAATTATCCGACCCGACCCGTATTTGAGACGGATAAAAACGGATTTATCCGGCGGATAATATGGATATCCATATTATCCATGGCTTTTTAAATATGATCACTTGTAAGAGAATTCCTAGTGTTCCAAACTTGAGGAACTCCAATTTGAGGCTTTACAAATGTAAAAGTTAAAGGAATTTTTACATACCTATACACTATTGGAAACCTTATCACCCTCCCTACTCAAGTTTCAATTTAATTACCTCCTATATACAAGTTTACCAATTAGATACACTTTAGGAATTAAATGAGTATCCATTTATATTAGGAATCAATTATTTTCCATCCCTATTCTCGCTCCCTCATGTGCTCTCTCTCTCTCTCTCTCTCTCTCTCTCTCTCTCTCTCTCTCTCTCTCTCTCTCTCTCTCTCTCTCTCTCTCTCTCTCTCTCTCTCTCTCTCTCTCTCTCTCTCTCTCTACGTCTCACTCTATCTCTCAATCCTTAATTCCAGTAATGTAGAGCAAAGGAAAAGAGAGCAGCAATTCTACCATTGACCGCCATTAAAAAGCTTTGAAGCTTTGAATTTAAATTTGGGTTTTCAAAAACTATTATTTGTTTGGATTGGGTGTTGTTGAAAACAATTGGGAATATTGTTTGGAATTTATATCTCAATTATGAGGGTGTTTTGGTGAAGATTAGACTTGATTTTGGCTGAATTTCAGATTGACACTCAAAGAAAGAAGACATGACATACATTATACTGCAGAAATTGTAGTAAAGTTGTATTTAAATATTGTATATATATATTTCTATATATATTTTTTATTTAAATATTGTATGAAAGTTGAACAATATTGTATAAAAATTATATTTAAGTTCTATGATATTGTAGTTGTATATAACTTGGTAGAAATAATATGAAAATTATAGATAAGTTGTATAATATATAGTTAGTTGTAGGCAGAATAGACTGGTAGACACTTATACTTGTTCGCGTTTGTCATCCCGGTCCCTATACTTAACAAAGTTTCATCTAGACACTTATAATTATTTAAAGTCAGTATTTTAAACCCTTCTGACCGTTGACCAAGTCTATGTGGCAACTTAACAGCTGAATTTGACCAAATACGTGTATTGCACGCGTATAAGGAGCGTGAACATATATATTTAAACCAAAAATGATTAAAATAAGGAAAAAAAGAAAAAGAAAATGCAAACATAAATTAAAAGTGAAAGAAGAGTGCTTCTTCTCTTTCACGTTCTGCCCCACCCCCCCCCCCCCCCCCCTTCCTTCTTTATCTTCATGTTATCCCTCCTCCCCCATTTTAACCCAAAAATCATTTGCAACATAGCCCTCCTCCGCCACCTCTTCATCAATCAATAACATCCCTAGACATCCGAAATCATCGCTAGATTAGCAGCATTTTTTGGGAAAATTTCTTTCCCACATCCCCATTCCCCAACTTTTTAAGATGAGCTTTTGCAAAGAAAATAAATAAAAATAGTGGAAGAAGATCGGTGATGGAATATGTTTACGACAAGTTTATCTGTAGCGAAATTTCAAAAGTTTTGGGTGAAGTTTTTGGTGATGATAGTCTTTTGGTTGGTTATTTCTAATGGCATGTGCTTTTGGTCGTTAGGCAATTTTACGATTTGGGGCTAAATACAGAAAATTTTATGAGTTTATTCTCTTGATTATTTGTAACCTAACATTATTTTGAAGGTGTTGGTAAAGGTAAAGGAAATGGTGGGGAATAAAGAAGGTGGCAGAGGAGATGGTGGAATGATTTTATTTTTTTAAATATGAGAAATAAATTAATGATGATGTGTCAAAAAAATCTGACGTGGACACTGATGTGTCATTCATGTCAGGAATTTGAAGAACACGCGAGATGAGAGGGGTTTAAAATACTGATTTTGAATAACTATAAGTGTCTGGATGAAACTTCATTGAGTACAGGGACCGGGATGACAAACGTGAATAAGTACAAGTGTCTATCAGGATATTCTGCCTTAGTTGTATGAACTATGTATAAACCAAATACAAAATATACAAAAGACATATTGTATAAAATTTGTATAAAAATGTATTAAGTGGTATAATATTGTAGTTGTATATAACTGGGTAAAAATAATGAATAAAAGTTATAAATAAGTTGTATAATATATAATTAGTTGTAGTCATAAGATAACGTTGACACTCAACTGAAGGATTTAAACCAAAATAAAACGAAACAAGGCATCGTAACGGACTAGGGTTCTTCGAAGTTTCCTTTTACTAATACGATATATTTCCAAATTGATAAGAACAAGACAAGCCTTTGTATGTTACAAGTGTCAAATTGATGGGCGACCAAGAATTCTTGTATTGTTTTGCTTTTAATTACTCTACTCAAGTAGCAGCTTCAATCAAAGTTACTTAGAGCCACAAGAGAATAGAAACAAAGATCAACTAACTAGAGGGAGAAAAGACTGGTATTTCAGAGGTCAATAATCCATGATTTGGCAAAGATTCATGTTTTCAGTGAAACATCATCTTCAATGGCCCTTAATTGAATTTTTACATCTTATGTTCTTGTTTCTTTTTTAATCTCCATTGTCTGCATTCAGCGCTATTAATTACGTGGAGTTTGCTTCGTAATTTTAAAAAATGGTTTTCGAAAATAAAAATTAATTTCAAAATCAACAACAGAAAAGTAACTGAAAAACTTCGGAGTTTAGTACAAATATCTTTTTGACTAGAATTATATGTTTTCTTAATTTCATACGATATGGTTTGATAATAAGTGTAAGTAAAAGTGTTAACTAAATCCCTTAATTGAAGGCACAAATAATGGATTTGGGAGCCTTTTAAGGTGGATTGTATATATTTTATAACTAAAATATGTTTAGGTCGGGTAAATACCAAAATATGGACATTTTTCGTAATAAGGTTTCCAATAGTGTATAGGTATGTAAAAATTCCAAAGTTAAACACATTAGTTATCCATTGGTTATCCATCTGGTTAACCATTTTCTAAGTGGATAATATGGTTCTATATCCATATTAGATCCGTTTTTAAATGGTTCATTATCCAACCCATTTTTTTATGGATAATATGGGTGGATAACCGTTTTCTTTTAATCATTTTGCCACCTCTACAACACTCTATGGTAAAATACTTTCTTATTGACGTAGACCTTGGTGCGAATTGCGGACAATTTTGGTTGAGAGTAAGCTATTTCCCTCACCTCAAGGGCGTGGAGAGATGGTATGGATTCCATCATTATTTATTAGAAGGTCTCAAGTTCGAACACTAAAAATGAAGAATTACTTGATATGGAGCTTTGTCGCCCTAATTAGCCTACACATCATGGATTTGGATTAGTCCAACCAATGACTTCGTATATCGGATGATTAAATAAACAAAAAAAAAAAAAAAACTAAGTTATTTCGTCCTCTACTAACTTGGATGAGGAAGTCAGAAATACTTTTTAGTAATTTAGGTGCGACCCTAAATCTGTGTGCGTGAGAGTTACTAAATTTCAAAAAAATACCACGTATTAAATTTTAGATTCACAATTTCAAATATATAATTGGTTTATTGGTGAATACTAAAGTTTGAACTTTGAACCGTCAATTTTAAATTGTGAATCCGATTATAACCAAACACAAGACCAGGCATTTATTGAAAAGATTCTAAAAAATCACCAGCTAGATCATGATCTCTAACTCAGAAGGCAAACTCAATCAGTAAATAATTGCCTGCCAAAGGAACAAAACTTTATGGTCAAAGCAGCAACAGTACCACACCCTAATAAAAAGCTTTCTCCTTTTTGGTTTCCCACACATTGTTTAATACTTCATCTGTCCCATATTATGTGTCGTGTTTATCTTTTATACGCCCTTTAAGAAATATTAATTAAGAAAGGGATTGGACTATTCTAGCCTTATTTATGTCTTAAGATATAATCTCTCTTAATCGAATATTGATTCTATTTATGTGTTATCTCCATCTTCAAGAAGTCAAGAACAATTATTACTAAGAGTAAAAAAAAATATCAATTTTGTCTTGAACTTCTAAAATGACAAATAATTTGAGACAACTATTTTTAGTAACCACGACTGTTAATATGAGACGGTGGGAGAATTCAATTAGTCAGATTAGTTCGAATTTATGTTGGAAAATTCATTTTAGAATAAAGAGTTCCCTATCAAAGAGGATTTTATTCTTAGAGTTTGAACTCGAAATCTCTGGTAAATTGAAAGATAATTACCACCCATCACAATCTTTGGTTATGTTAATAAAGGTGTCAAAGGGATGGGCAGGGCAGAGCCGGATCGAGAAAAAAAGTGACCGGCCGGTCACCAATTCGGGCCAGTTTTCCATACCGGGTTTAACGGGTCCGGACCCATCCTGTTAAATATTGAACCGGAACGGTTCCGGGTCTAAGGGACCCGGCCGGGTTTATTTAAGTTTTTTTAATATTTTATATAACTATCGTAATTTATATTAATATAAAGTAAAAAAATAAAACAAAAAAATAATCTTATAAAAAGAGTGTTTGAATAAATTTCAAACGCTTTAAAACCCTTATATTTGAAAAATTCATTACGAATTTAAGATAATACAATGAATATGAAAAAAATATAACTTATAGTATAAATCTTATACTGGACACTAGAGTGTTGTAATAACTTAATATATAAGGATCAAACTTCAAAGGCTTTCATAGTTTCATTTCAAATTTTTATTGCATAATAATACTTCAAATTAATCTGACAAACTAAAACATTAAGCATAAATACGTCTAATAATTTTAAAATAACACAAATTGTCTCAAATCAACTTAAATACGAATTCCTGAAGGACGCTCAAGACAACTCTTCATATGTTGCCTTAATGTAACGACTCGACCGATCGTTTTGAGCATTTACACTTCGCTCGGTTGTTTGAGGGCATGAGTAGCTCCGTATGATGTATTATGACTTATGTGAATCGTCGGTTTTGGTTTTCAGGTTATTCGGTATTGATTTAGAAGAATGATTCTCGGTTAGAAGCTTTAAATTTGAAAGGTTTGACCAAGTTTGACTTTTTAGTATTTGATCTCGAATTGGGTTTCTGATGGTTCCATTAGCTCCGTTGGATGATTTTGGACTTAGGAGCGCATCCGGATTGTGATTTGGAGGTCCGTAGTACAATTTGGCTTGAAATGACAAAAGTTGGAATTTTGGAAAGTTTGACCGGGAGTGGACTTTTTGATATTGGGGTCGGATTCCGATTTCGGAAGTTAGAGCAGGTCCGTAATGTCAAATGTGACTTGTGTGCAAAGTTTGAGGTCAATCGGACGTGATTTGATAGGTTTCGGAATCGGTTGTGGAAGTTTCAAGTTTCTAGTTCACTAATTTCGAATTGAGGTGTGATTCATCATTTCGATGTTGTTATATGTGTTTTGAGGCCTCGAGTAGGTCTGTGTTATGATATGGGACTTGTTGGTATGTTCAAACGGGGTCCGAGGGGCTCGGGTGAGTTTCGGATAGGTTTGGGTTGTGTTGCGCTCGTTATTTTGTGATTCGAAGTCGTTTCTTCAAGCATAACTGATGCCACATTAAGCAAATAAGCTCCAGTTTCTGTTCTGATTGAAGCATTAGATCCGTATCGTAATTACGGACCCGTAGCAAAAAGAATCATCGCATTTGGACATGTTATGAGGATTTTATGGTCATTTTACAAAGAATTGGGTTGCTAGATTTTTCAGATTAATTACGAAATTGCCACTGAGTTCGTATTTAAAAATTTGCACTATTTCCAAATATTGAAACTGTAACGACCCGGTCCTTCGTTCTGAGAGTTATAGCCCCATTTCCCCCTATTTATGCATATTTATGTGTTGTTCAGCTGTGTTGAGTTGTATCGAGTTGGTAGGTTTGGGTACGGAGTAGTTTTGGAGTGAAATGATCACTTAGTCTCTTAGTTAGAAAAGTCAACCAGAGTTGACTTATGAGTAAACGAATTCGGATTTGGATTTTTATGATTCGATTAGCTTCCTTGGGTGACTTTAATTAGGAGTGTGTCCGGAATGTAACTTGGAGGTCCGTGGTAGAATTAGGCTTGAATTGGCAAAAGTTGGAAGTTTAAAAGTCTTAGGCTTGAATTCGAGGTTGATTTGGTGTTTTGGTGTTGTTTTGGGGTGTTCCGGAGGTTCGACTAAGTTCGGATAGTGATATGTGACTTGTTGGAATTTTTGGTTGAGGTCCCGAGGGCCTCGGGTGAGTTTCGGATAAGTTTGGGTTGTGTTGCGCTCGTTTTCTTATGTTTCGACGCCGTTTCTTCAAGCATAAATGATATCATGTTGAACAAATAAGCTCCGATTTCTTATTTTATTGAAGCATTAGATCCGTATCGTAATTACGGACCCGTAGCAAAAAGAATCATCGAATTTGGACATCGTACGAGGATTTTATGGTCATTTTACTAAAAATTAGGTTGCCAGATTTTTTCCAGAGTAATTACGAAATTGCCACTAGTAGCGTATTTAAAAATCTGCACTATTTGCAAATATTAAAACCTACATATCTCCTTCGTTATAAGGTCAAATTGAGTGATTCAAAAGCCTAACTTGACTAGAATTTCACAAGGAATCCATTGGAGGCTTAAAATATGAGTTTCGGGATTGTTTGGCACGAGAAACGAGGAAGAATAGCTGGTAGAAAAATATACAAAACTAGGGTTTGTTCATTCGGTCATATGTTTGAGTTGGGGAGCTCGGATTTGGGCTATTTTGGAGGCGATTTTTATCATATGGATTAGGGTAAATTTTCTCTACTCGGTTTTGGTTATATTTTATGAATCCATCTTCGTTTTTGAGATTTGATTGATGATTTCAAAGTGAAATTGAGGGAGTTAGGGTTTGAGTTTTGGAGAGTTTTAAGTGAGGATTTGAGGGACCAAACGGAGTTTGATTTTGACAAATCTTATATGGTTAGACTCGGGAGAGGACGAGGATTATTATTCTGCCAACTGATTTTGAGACATGGGCCCGAGGGCCGAGTTTTGGCCGATTTCGAATTTTTGGCATGTTTATGTAGTTTTTATTGTGTAATTTGATTCTTTAGACTATGTTGATAGTAGTATTCTGATTACGGTTAGATTCGAAGCTTTTGGAGACCGAGTCGAGGGACGAGGACATCCCGGAGTAGGATTTTACGCTGTTGAGGTAAGTAACAGTTTTAACTCTGGCTTTGAGGGTATAAACCCAGAGAAATTGATATCATGTGATTGTTTGGTGATGATACCCATGCTAGGTGACGGGCGTGTGGGTGTGCACCGCGAGGGATTGAGACTTGGTCCGTCCCGTAAGGCCTAATGGTTGTTATCTGTGGTTATGTGTTTACTTGTTGTTGAACTTGTTTGCCTTCATGTTAGAGATCATGTTTACGCTTTATTCATGCTCACATTATTTGTACTAAGTCATAGAAATTATTGTACATGTTTACCTCAATCTATATGCTGTTATACTTGATGTGGGTTGTGTTCCCTTATTTGTTGATGATGGTGAGGCTAGTGAGGTACATGACCGAGTGAGGCCGAGGCCTGGTTGTGAGGATATTAATACCATAGCGTGTGAGTTGTCCGCGTAGCACGTGAGTTGACCGTGCGGGTCCAGGTATTGATACCATAGCGCGTGAGTTGTCCGAGTAGCACGTGAGTTGACCGTGCGGATACAAGTATTGATATGGTAGCACGTGAGTTGTCCGTGCTTAGCGCTTGGGCTTTGGGAGCCCCTCCGGAGTCTGTACACACCGCCAGTGAGCGCAGAGTGTTGAGTGTATTGAGTGTTGAGTGGTGAGTGCGAGTGCTGAGTGATGGAGTGGTATTGCTGTGAGGTTGCATTTACTTTTGCTGTTGCTGCATTTATCTGTTAAATTTCTTTTCGGCATTTACTGAGTTATGGAATTTACCTGTTTATTCTTGTTATTTTTAAAATTGTGAAAAATAAATAATTGGACTATTTTTTTCAGCTCGTCACTACTGCTCAATTCCTTAGTTATTTCTGTTACTACTGAGGTGGTTGTACTCATACTACACCCTGCACTTTATGTGCAGATCCAGGTGAGTTAGAGCGCGGCGATCGTTGAGTTCAGGCCGGCTTTAATTGGAGACTGCAAGGTAGCTGCCAGCGTCCGTAGGACCTTGTTACTCCTTTTTTCATTTCTTCTTTGGACTGTTAGACAGTTTATACAGTTTATATATCTTAGTTCATAGTGTTAGACGCTCATGACTTAGTGACACCCCGATGTTTGGGACTCGTATCCGTAGTTTATATTACTTATATTTAGAGTTGATTTAGTTTATGAGAAATTCAAATGTTGAAAATGTTTTATTAAATTCTTATAATTGGTTTAGTAGTAATATTTGGGAAGTAGGCTTGCCTAGTAACACGATAGGCGCCATCACGACATGGTTAGATTTTGGGTCGTGACAAGTTGGTATCAGAGCCTAGGTTACATAGGTCTCACGAGTCATGAGCGGGTTTGGTAGAGTCTTGCGGATCGGTACGGAGACGTCTGTACTTATCTTCGAGAGGCTGCAGAACTTTTAGGAAAACTTCACCTTCTTGAATTCATATCATGCGGTATTGATTCAGCTTGAAGTGTAACTCTTTGAATTCCTTCCACGCATTCGTATGCGCACATGAGCGCTCGGTATCAGTTGTGCAACGACGGATTATGATTCCCTGGATGAGGTGCGAGATGTGATTTCTGTGTGTTGATGTTGGGCCAGTCTGGGGTACTTGAGGCCGGGTTTTGTCTGTAGCTCGAGTACAAAAATTTCGATTGTGTGAGCACGTGTTTATATGTCAGTTGGTGTCCCTGTTAGTGGGATTTGTGATTTGATGGCTATGTTGCGAGTATGATTTGACTGCGAGATTGTGTTCTGATTGATCGAATGTGACGAGAAGGGTTTACTTGAGATGTAGCAAGGACTAATGGGTGTTTGATTCGTGACTTGATATAGCTTGTTCAAACTCTGTCTAATAAGAGGTTTATTACCTGCCTTTGGTTCTTTTGGGCAGCTGCTATGATTAGAAATCATCGTTGTGAGTGTTTGAATTATGTGGTATATCATGTGATTTCAGGTATGTTTTAGACTCGTTCGAGGACGAACGTTTGTTTAAGAGGGGGAGGATGTAACAACCCGGTCCTTCGTTCTGAGAGTTATAGCCCCATTTCCCCTATCTATGCGTATTTATGTGTTGTTCAGCTGTGTTAAGTTGTATTGAGTTGGTAGGGCTGGGTTCGGAGTAGTTTTGGAGTGAAATGATCACTTAGTCTCTTAGTTAGAAAAGTCAACCGCAAGTTGACTTATGAGTAAACGAATTCAGATTTGAATTTTTATGATTCGATTAGCTTCCTTGGGTGATTTTAATTAGAAGTGTGTCCGGAATGTAATTTGGAGGTCCGTGGTAGAATTAGGCTTGAATTGGCGAAAGTTGGAAGTTTAAAAGTCTTAGGCTTGAATTCGAGGTTGATTTGGTATTTTGGTGTTGTTTTGGGGTGTTCCGAAGGTTCGACTAAGTTCGGATAGTGATATGTGACTTGTTGGAATTTTTGGTTGAGGTCCCGAGGGCCTCGGGTGAGTTTCGGATAAGTTTGGGTTGTGTTGCGCTCGTTTTCTTATGTTTCGACGCCGTTTTTTCAAGCATAAATGATATCATATTGAACAAATGAGCTCCGATATCTTTTTTGATTGAAGCATTAGATCCGTATCGTAATTACGGACCCTTAGCAAAAAGAATCATCGAATTTGGACATCGTATGAGGATTTTATGGTCATTTTACTAAAAATTAGGTTGCTAGATTTTTTCAGAGTAATTACGAAATTGCCACTAGCAGCGTATTTAAAAATCTGCACGATTTGCAAATATTAAAACCTACATATCTCCTTCGTTATAAGGTCAAATTGATTGATTCAAAAGCCTAACTTGACTAAAATTTCACAAGGAATCCATTGGAGGCATAAAATATGAGTTTCGGGATTGTTTGGCACGAGAAACGAGGCAGAATAGCTGGTAGAAAAATATACAAAACTAGGGTTTGTTCATTCGGTCATATTTTGAGTTGGGGAGCTCGGATTTGGGAGATTTTGGAGACGATTTTCATCATATAGATTGGGGTAAGTGTTCTCTACTTGGTTTTGGTTATATTTTATGAATCCATCTGCGTTTTTGGGATTTGATTGATGATTTCAAAGTGAAATTGAGGGAGTTAGGGTTTGAGTTTTGGAGAGTTTTAAGTGAGGATTTGAGGGACCAAACGGAGTTCGATTTTGACAAATTTTATATGGTTAGACTCGGGAGAGGACGAGGATTATTATTCTGTCATTTTTGACTGATTTTGAGACGTGGGCCAGGGGGCCGAGTTTTGGCCGATTTCGGATTTTTGGCATGTTTATGTAATTTTTATTGTGTAATTCGATTCTTTAGACTATGTTGATAGTAGTATTCTGATTATGGTTAGATTTGAAGCTTTTGGAGACCGAGTCGAGGGACGAGGACATCCCGGAGTAGGATTTTACGTTGTTGAGGTAAGTAACAGTTTTAACTCTGGCTTTGAGGGTATAAACCCAGAGAAATTGCTATCATGTGATTGTTTGGTGATGATACCCATGCAAGGGGACGGGCGTGTGGGTGTGCACCGCGAGGGATTGAGACTTGGTCCGTCCCGTAAGGCCTAATGGTTGTTATCTGTGGTTATGTGTTTACTTGTTGTTGAACTTGTTTGCCTTCATGTTAGAGATCATGTTTACGCTTTATTCATGCTCACATTATTTGTACTAAGTCATAAAAATTATTGTACATGTTTACCTCAATCTATATGCTGTGATACTTGATGTGGGTCGTGTTCCCTTATTTGTTGATGTTGGTGAGGCTAGTGAGGTACATGACTGAGTGAGGTCGAGGGCCTGGTTGTGAGGATATTAATACCATAGCGCGTGAGTTGTCTGCGTAGCACGTGAGTTGACCGTGCAGGTCCAGGTATTGATACCATAGCGCGTGAGTTGTCCGTGTAGCACGTGAGTTGACCGTGCGGATTCAGGTATTGATATGGTAGCACGTGAGTTGTCCGTGCTTAGCGCTTAGGCTTTGGGAGCCCCTCCGGAGTCTGTACACACCCCCAGTAAGCGTAGAGTGTTGAGTGTATTGAGTGTTGAGTGGTGAGTACGAGTGCTGAGTGATGGAGTGGCATTGCTGTGAGGTTGCATTTACTTTTGCTGTTGCTGCATTTATCTGTTAAATTTCTTTTTGGCATTTACTGAGTTATGGAATTTACCTGTTTATTCCTGTTATTTTTAAAATTGTGAAAAATAAATAATTGGACTATTTTGCTCAGCTCGTCACTACTGCTCAATTCCTTAGTTATTTCTGTTACTATTGAGGTGGTTGTACTCATACTACACCCTGCACTTTATGTGCAGATCCAGGTGAGTTAGAGCGCGGCGATCGTTGAGTTCAGGCCGGCTTTAATTGGAGACTGCAAGGTAGCTGCCAGCGTCCGCTGGACCTTGCTACTCCTTTTTTCATTTCTTCTTTGGACAGTTAGACTGTTTATACTGTTTATATATCTTAGTTCATAGTGTTAGACGCTCATGACTTAGTGACACCCCGATATTTGGGACTCGTTTCCGTAGTTTATATTACTTATATTTAGAGTTGATTTAGTTTATGAGAAATTCAAATATTGAAAATGTTTTATTAAATTCTTATAATTGGTTTAGTAGTAATATTTGGGAAGTAGGCTTGCCTAGTAACACGATAGGCGCCATCACGACATGGTTAGATTTTGGGTCGTGACAACATATCTCCTTCAATATAAGGTCAAATAAAGTGATTCAAGAGCCTAACATGACTAAAATTTCACAAGAATTCATTGGAGGCATCAAAAGTGAGTTTCGGGATCATTTAGTACGAGAAGCGAGGCAGAATAACTGGCAGAAAAATATATAAAATAAGAGTTTGTTCATTTGGTCATATTTTGAGTTGGGGAGCTCGGATTTGGGCAATTTTCGAGGCAATTTTCACCATATGGATTGGGGTAAGTGTTCTCTACTCGGTTTTTTGTTATATTACATGAATCTATCTTTGTTTTTGCATTTGATTGATGATTTCAAAGTGAAATTTGGGAGTTTTTGCCTAAAGTTTCATAAAGTGAATTTTTAAGTTTTGAACATCGATTCGGAGTCGGAAATGGATGAAATTAGTATGGTTGGACTCATAATTGAATGGGTTATCGGATTTTGTGAGTTTTATCGGGTTTCGAGGTGCGGGCCCGGGTTGGGCTTTTTGGTCGATTTTGGGCTTTTGATTAAAGATTCGACCTTTTTCGATTGGGATTGGTTCCTTTAGCATTGTGTATTTGAGTTGTTTTTGGTTAGTTTCGAGCCCTTCGGAGGTCGCTACACGCGTGATGGCATTTTTGGAGCATCGCTTGGCTTGCTCGGTGTTGGAATTGGCTTGTTCAAGATAAGTAACTCTTCTAAACTTAGTTATGAGGGTATGAAACCCTAAATTACGTATCGTATGATTGGTATTGAGGTGTCGCACATGCTAGGTGACGGGCGTGCGGGCATGCACCCTGTGAATTGTGACTCCGTTGTTTCCATGGCACTATTTAGTGGCCCTATTTTGTTGATATCTGTGTTTTCACTATGTAATTAAGTAACTGAGCTGTCAATCATGCTAGATATGGTGTTTAGGCTTTATGCTAATATTGTTAGGACCCATAGTGGTCGTTTCTTCCTGTCATCTCACTAATTTCATTGATATTTCGTACTCAGTCATATTCTTGCATTCATATCATATCTCAGTCTCAGTTGTTGTTTATGGATACATCGTATCATTGTTGTCGGGCTAGTTTCATGACATTGTGAGCCCGTAAGTGAGACTGGAGAGATTGATGACTGAGTGAGACCGAGGGCCTAATTGTGAGGTTTTTGATACTATAGCACGTGAGTTGTCAGTTAAGCACGTGAGTTGTCCTTGCGGATTCTGATATTGAGACTATAGCACGTGAGTTGTTCGTGTAGCACGTGATTTGTCCGTGCGGATTCTGATATTGACACTATAGCACGTTAGTTGTCCGTGCAGCACGTGAGTTGTCCGTGCAGATTATAGCGCTTGGGCTGAAGGAGCCCCTCCGGAGTCTGCACTCCCCAGTGAGCGCAGTCGACTATGTGTATATATATATATATATATGCACACCACAACGAGTACTGTACAATGCTGAGTGATTGGGTGTGCTGAGTATTGAGCACGGAGAGATAATACAGACAGTGAGGTTGAGTACTCTGAGAGTGTGAGTACATGAGTTCATCACTGAAAGGCATTGCATTTGTCATACGTACTTGAGAGACATGCATAGAGATGCATTTTCCTTGTTGCTGCCCTGCTTTGGTGACATTCATGATTTTTACCTATATCTTGACATGTAGGCATAGAGATGTACTTTCCTCATGCTATCTGAAAATGAAACATTTACCTGATGAAAAGTTTTTGGGAAAAAGTTACAGTTTTCAAACTTACTCATATTTTTGACGATTTCGGTAAAGGATTTGGGTTGTCACTAACATACTTGAAAGGCGGAACTATTTTTCGAAAAACTATGAAAAGGCTGAGCATTTTATCTCTGAGCTACTTCTTTATTTAGTTGCTTTACACTATTATGAACTGCTATTGGTTATTGGTATTGGACCCGACCTATGTTCCAGCTCGTCACTACTTTCAACCTAAGGTAAGGTTTGTTACTTATTGAGTACATGGGGTCGGTTGTACTCATACTACACTTCCTGCACATTACGTGCAGATTTCGGATGCCAATGTTGCTGTGCATTGCGGGAGCTGGATTCGAAGGTGTACTTGCGTCCCTGTTGTAGCTGCCTCTTGTTCATGGTAGCCTTAGATTATCAAACTCTGTTTATGTACTTTTCAAACAGACGATGTATTTACTTCATATCAGCTTTTTAAACTCCATTCTTAGAAGCTCATGATTTGTACTACCAGTCCATAAATGTATAAGATTTAGATAATTGTCTTGTTTAAACTGTCTTATTGAATATTATTGGAATTAGATAGTATAGTTGGCTTACCTAGCGGGTTGGGTTAGGTGCCATCACGACTAGTGGATTTTGGGTCGTGACACTTAAACAGCCTGTGCCCACCCACTTTAGACGAAGATTTACGACTCGACCACATTTTTTGCACTTTACTTAGTGAAACTTCTTACTTTTCTTCTACCACCTCAAAGTGTTCCCAAACATATGAGCGCACTCTATAAGCACAGTGCATGATTTAACTTGAATTGAGAATATGAGTTTAAGAAATGAGAGATGAGTGAAGAATGAAGAAGGGGGGGGGAGGAGGGGGGAGGGGGTGTATTTATAGTTTTTCAAAGGGCTAAATTAGTAATTACTAAAAGTGTTATTTTTTAAAACAATTGCACAAAAAGGCTATTCTTGCAAAATATCCGTCGGGCAACGGTCAAATTGGAAGCTGGCCGTTGCCAAGGGTCAAATGAATTTAAAAAAAAATTAAAAAAAGTCAGAAAATAGCCGTTGAACCGGTCGGGCCGGTTTGGTTAACCTGCTCAACAGTGATTTTCCTCGACCGGGTTTGACCAATCCGGTTAACCGGTAAGGAAAATGTAAACGTCCCAACCCCTTAACCCCCTAAACCCAGTCCTACCGGCCCCCTACCATCGGTCCGGTCCGGTTTAATCTTGGGTTTGGGCCGGTCGGGAACCGGATCAACCCGGCCCGTTAAACAGGTATGAAAAACGAGTGACTCGTTGTTCACGGGTTCAAAATTCTAGCCCGGAAAGAGGAATTTGATTGCGAAATTTCATAATTTTGTTTACCACGGTCAATTTATCCTTTGGGATAGAGGAAGTGGAATATGTGTTTTTTATATTTGTTGCTTAAAAGGTGAAAATTATTTTGTCCCTCAAAGTTTAATTCACATAATCTCATGACAAACTTCAACCCAGAATTCGACAATGGAATATACTATAGACGCGTCCTATAAAGTCTATATCAGGCCTCGTCATTATTTTTATTTAAACCCCCCTCCAAGCTATAGGAAAATAAAATAGATACGTAATAAAGTCATAAAGAGAAATATGATTTTGACATTTTAATATGTACAATAGGTTATGCTTACTGTCTGAACTAAAACTATCATCAAAGCAGCTAGTGACCTAGTCAAGAATTCCGTCAAGGGTGTTCAAACTTTAAACAAGTCAATAAATTTTTTTGCCAATTAATGGTGTACCGAAATTTTAGATCAAACTACGTAGCATTTAGCTAAACAATAAAAAACTTTTAATAGAACTATAATTTTATAAATCAAAATTATAATAACAAAAAGACAACATTGAAAATTTTACTAATAAAAGTAAGCATAAAACCAAACGAAAGAGAGAGTCGAGAGGATTTGTATTTTGTAGAGAGCTTTTGTCGAAGAAATTTTATAAAGCTTGAGTTTTAAATTACAAAAATTATTTAAGAAATAAATTTTACTTAAAAAATTACTTTTAAGATTAGTTGTTTATTTCTACAAAAATTTTAAGTTTTATGAGTTAATTTATTAGAAATTTGTTTAGATCGAAAAATAATCAAATAGACCACACATGGTGGACTCCATTAGTTAGTTTTGGCACAATTTGAACCCGTGAACAACGAGTCACTTTGAACGCCCTATACTACTGGACTGCCTCACTCAACTTTGTTAAGGGTAGGGGTGTGCATTCGATTTATCGATTCGATTTTGACCCTTATCGATAATTACTTATCGATTATCGATTTGTACATATGCTTATCATTATCGTTTCAATAAAGTTTCGATTTTTTCGATTTTGATTTATCGATTTTTGGGGCTTATCGATTCGGTTATCGATTACGCCAATAAGAAAATTTGCGGGATTTCACAGAAAGTACATCACTATAAATACGCCTAACTAATTTGGACGTAGAGACTTCCACAACCTGTTATCAAAAGCATCAAAATTAGAAGTATGCTTATAGTAGAATTAATGCAACAATGACTTAAAACCGCAAATGCATCTATGATAGGTCCTGAAGCAAAATCTTTATGTTACTTGAGGCAGATTATCCAAATGTGCCACCAAAACTATGACAGTTCAACAAGAAAAAATTAGGCAGACTAAATTTTAACGGTTAGATATACAACAAACGAAGTTGCATAGAATCCATAACCACATCTATGAAAAAATAAATTGAACATTAGAAATATACACACCAAACAGTAGTAAAATAAACTTACAAGGTTTTTCAGAAGCTAAATATCAAATCCTTTTTTCCCTTCCGCTGCGGCAAAACCGCACTCACCCACCCACCCACCAAAAGACCCTATACACAAACCCAACGGTGGCCCTTTCCCACTCTTGCTCTCTCAGTAATTATAAGATGCAGAGGTTGCTACTCTATTCCAAGGTAAGAATAAAATCTACCATAATTGCACAAAACAGACCACTCCAATCACAGAGATATTAAAGCAATCAATCAATAATCTGAATCTTTATAGCCAATTACACTCCATTCACGCTCCTAATCACTGGATGAAGCACAAAACTCCAGAACCTCAAATTCCTAAATTCTAACTTACTATTGAAGTCGCCGAAGTATGTCGGAGTTCGCCGGAGTTCACTTTCTCTGCTCGGTTTGCAGTTCGCGGGAGAGAGGGAGAAAGGTAAAAGCGGTGGTGAAGAATGGGTAGAGGAAATAATAGGGTTAGGGGCTTAAGGTAAAAGAAAAGGGTATTATAGAATAAAGGTATATTTGTCTTTTTAGTATATCTTATCGGTTTATCGATAAACCGATAACCGAAGAGGACAAAATCGAAATCGAAATCGATAACTCGATAAGAAAAATTTCAAAATCGAAATCAATAAACCGATATCGATAAATCGATAACAAATAATCAATTCGATTTATCGATAAACCGATTCGAATGCACACCCCTAGTTAAGGGTGTTCAAAATATAATATATATAACTATATAAAGTAGTATTTAACTTATATACATATGCAATAAAAAAATTCGGCGAAGGGTGTGCACTTGACTATGCCACTAAAAGCAATATAACACTAAATATTCCAATTATGGGAATTGGCTAGAAAAAATTCATTTGAATTTGTATATTGTAAATGTAAAGAATTTTGACATTATCCGATTATCTTTACCTATCGTGATAGATAACTTGTCTTATTTTCAAGTTACAAATCTAATATCATTTAACGAAACTTACATGTAGATATCATTTAAGTACAAAAAGTTTCTTAGAGTAATAGTGACTGTGTATAACTGAAACCTATATATACATATCAAAATACTTTTCATATTAAACCAAAACCAATCTGAACGCCACCTCAAGAGAAAGAAGACTGTTTACCCTAAAAACTGGATAACAATTGAACTTATAATGTGATTTTAAGGATACGCGATATTACCTAATACCAATTGATAAATGTAAAGATTAGTAATTGAAATTGACAATACAATAAGGCAAACCAGTGTCACAACGTAATTAAGCTCTCCAGCTCGGATACCCTCAAACTGGTGAATGCAAGAAGAGTAAAAAGTATGACAAGCTGATGAACAAGAGAATGTAAATTAAAGAGAGAATATTATATTTTTTTGATCCGCGTGAATGTAAGGTGTCTACAAATGATAGGGACTCCTCTTTATATAGTATAGGAGTCCTAATTATGGTATAACTCTAATTACAGAAGTAAATCCCATGATTAGTCTAAACAATCGCCCTTGATTTGATCTGTTCCGGATTTCCGCCATGATCTTCGACCGGTTATAGATATCTCGCCTTTCCGTTATTGCGCTTCGTTCGAAGTCTGTCATATATGGTCTCGATCGCTGTTGGCCTCGATCTCGACGAGCACCTCGATTCTCGAGCTTGATACTTTATCTTCGTGCTCTAACCTGATCCATTACGAGACTGACCCTTAATGTGATTCCCTGGTCTTCGATTAAATAGCAAGATCGGGCAAGTCCTATTTTAACACGTAGACAGATAGTCCCCTCGTTTCTTGGAGTGTAATGAGAAGAAATGAGCTGAGCCTTCGATTTTATACCTCGACCAATTATAACGTCACCCTTGTGACGTAAGCGACAGAAGCGATCTAAGCATCGCGTCTCTACGGTTCCCAAGATCATTAATGAGCTCCAGTTGATGGTCGGCCACTAGTGCCTTTGAACCGTCGCCGTGAATCATTAAATAGGTCTTCTTCTTACTTCTTTAAACTTTACTTTGAATGTTTCTTGCACTAATCTTCAAAATCCTTCTGAGTTTTTCAAGTTTTTCTGCAAATCTTCAAAGCTCTTCACATCTTGTTAAGCCTTTCCGTTCTTGCACAATTTCTAGGCCTCGTTACAAACCTTTCTTCAAAACTACAAATCTCATCTTCTTCTTTCTCTGAATCCATACAAAAATGGCAAAAATATCAAAAACCGTTCCTGAAAAGGAGAAAGATTCTTCATCGCGGCCGGCCAGCGACAACACGCCGGTGGAGCCACGCATCGAGGAGTGTATTCCCGGGGTGTGCGATCTTACTTCCGATTTCAAAGTTGAGAAACCCTCATCGGTCCCTGGCCGATGTGAGCCAATGTCGAGATATATATGCTCGATAACTGAAGTCGACCTTAAGCAGGTGAAGAAATATTGCCATTGCGAAGGCAAAGATGTGGTGATTCCGACCCCCGAAGAGGACATCACTACTTACTTGAAAGGGTTCTTAAGTGTTTACACTTACCCTTTTACGCTGGGTCCCGTCGATCCTGTTATCCTCGACTTCTGCCGTCAATACCGAATAACCCTAGGCCAGATCCATCCTTCTTTCTGGCGTATTGTCATTTTGCTTTGATTCTTCGTGTCGAAGGGATGCCTTTTACCCTTGACCATCTCATTAGACTGTACAACCCCCATCTGTATCAAGGCGGATTAATAAGGCTTCAGTGTCGGGCCACCAAGGTGCTGTTCTCGAGCATAGACGAGGACAAGGATCGAGGATGGATGGGCCGGTTTGTCCGAGTGAGGACTTCCGACATAATCCCGGCCGAGAAGATGCCATTCCCCGAAGAGTGGAACATGAAGCATAAGTACAAACCCCGCCCTTGACCTCCATTTACTGTTTCGTTCCTTTTGCTTTTTCTAATCGATATTCCTTCCTATGATGCAGCGGTCTCTTGGGTGCCTGGTGAAATTCCGAACCTTGAGGGTTGGGTTCGGAAACTAGCATCGACTTCTTCATATGCCAAGCGCTCGTGGCGTGATTTGGCAAGGGGCCGATGGGAGGCCAAAAATCATGGTAAGTTTCTTTTCATGTATTTGACGTTCTTCTCTGAAATGTCTCTTTTTTACTTCTACTTGATTTCCTTTCATACAGGTCTTGGGGACAATGCCATCATGAGGCCTCCGTTTGGGGAGGAGGAGGAGGCCCCGAAGCCAGCCAAGGATAAGAAAAGGAAAAGGGTCTCACCCTCCGATACTCCAAAGCCCAAGAAGAGCAAGGCGCGCAGGTCAAAGAAAGATACAGCCGCCCTGCCTGCGGATGTAGTTCAACTGCTACGAGCTAAAGAAGAGGAAAATGAAGATGCCTCCTTCGAGATAGTGGCTCGAAAGAGGAGCGCCAAGGTCCCAAAGGCCGTTGGGCCGGTGATGATCGAAGAGGTTCAGCCTCAGACCGATGAGATATCGGAAGGTGGCCCGAGCAAAGTCCCCGAGTCATCGGAGGCCGAAGATGTCTCCCGCCGTGATGGGAAATCGGTGGACGTACCTGAAGGGGCCAGTTGTGAGGCCCTTCAAAACGAAGAGAACGCCCCAAGTGACTCGCTTGGGGAAATAAATATTGACGATTCACCGCCCCTCCCCACATTTTCCGAGGGGCAAATTTAGGAGGCCCAGGCCACGGAGACCCCCGATGTAGGAATGGCCCATGAAGGGGAGGAACTTTTTCACAGTTGCTTCACGGGAGTCGAAGATGCTTCCGATCTGGGTGATGTATTGAGTATCTTTGATGAGGCTCATCGACTCCCGAGTCAGGTAAGCCTTAGCTCCCTTTATCAATACTACTTTTGTCTTTGTTTCCTCTTGCCTGATTTCTTTTCTTTCTTTATAGGCCTTGATGCTTCATCAGGAAGCGTTTCCAAATCCCGGGCAGAGCTGAGCTGGTGTGAGGCCGATCTGAAGAGGCTCACGGAGGAGAGAGATGCCCTCAAACTTCTCAGTGGGCAAAAAGAAGAGGATATCAAGGTCCTCCGAGCCGAGTTGGCCACAACCCACAAAGAGCAAACCGACCAGATTGAGCAGGTAACAAAAAAATTCTTTCAGAAGCTCGATATATCAATTCGGGAACGATGACTAATGTTACAATTCTGCAGGTTCAGCAGAAGGCCGAAAAGATCTAGCAGCTCAGTGAGAAAAACATCACGAAGGAGGCGGAGAACTTGGGGTGCAGAACATGGACCGCCTTGCCTCGGAGAAAGAGACTGCTCGGGCCCAATTGTCATCGGCTGAACGTCAGCTCTAAAGCATGAAGGAAGAAAACTCAGCTCAGGCCAAGAAGATGGAGGAGCTCGAGGCTCGGTTGGCCATCGAATTGGCAAAACCAAATCCTAGATTGAGACGGCTAAAGCCGATGCTGAGGCGATCGCTGCTATCTACCGATCCGATCCCGAGGCCGCTCGAGCTCGAGCAAAAGAAATTTTCGATGCTGCTCAGGCTCGAGCATTCTATGTTGCTGAGCATGTCAAATGCCAGTCTCGGAGAGAGACTCTCGAAGAGATACATGCTCGTGGCTTTGACCTTGCTGTCGAGATCGAGAGTGCGAAAGAGCTTGAGGTTGAAGATAAAGCGTTGCTCTCTTCTGACGATGATGATTCTGGGAGCGTGAGCGGTTCCGAGGGAGGTGAAGATAAAGATGAGGCTCCCGGAGACGATTAGGTGCTTAAATTTTTTTCTTTTTCGAATATTTTGTGTAAGGCCCCGAGTGGTCCTTGTAAATATTTTTGCATATATGAAAGAACTCTTTTCTTTGTGATTTGTCTCCAATTTCTATTTTGTGAAAATTCTGTTTTGCTTTTCGCCTTATGATAATTTTGATACACTTGATACCTTGTGAGAATTTTGACTCACTTCGTTGCCTTGCAAAAAAATTTTTGTGAATCCGAAACTTAGGCGACTTGATCGAAGTCGGACTAGTATAGTGTCTATAATCGAGTGAGTACTTGCTCGAACTCAAAGTAGAAAAAACCCTTAGGTTTTAGTTGAGTGAGGGTGGATTCTCGAACTCAAAAATATAATGGCCCTTAGGCTCTTGAATTGGGTTGATATGGTCTCAAAAGAGTGGCTTCTCCCTTTTCGGCTTAAAAAGTTTAATCATATAAAAATTTGTTATGCCTTTGCACGAGATAAATCTGTACCCATTAGGATTCAGTGTTATCGAAAACCTTTTACTTTGTTATGCATTAGCATAGGCTTGTTCGAGAGTTCGAACAATTCAGTACCCCTTAAGATTTTTGAGGGTTGATGTTATCGAAACCCTTTGTAACTTTGCTGAGGTTAGCCTTTTTTAATCAGTTTTATGAAACTATTTGAAGGCTTGTTTTATTACGGAATTCGGACGTCTCTGAACCGTGTTAGTTTGGCCGTAGACTTTAACTTGAGTTTTGCCCTTTGGGCTTGTTTCTTGATTATACTTCGAATTTGTTCGAAGTGTCAGTCCCCGAGTGGGGTGGTCGTGGCCTATAAAACCGAGGATTTCCTATTCAAGGTCTTATGGTCTCGAAGTTTAATAATTCGAACATGTTGATTTTTGGATGGCAGTCCCCGAGTACGGGGTTGATAGTTCGAGCTTTAGTTGCGATCGGTGCTTGAGCCAGTTTCCACAATAGATCATAAGTAAAGTAGAAATTGTAAGGTAGAGATTTCACTAAGGCATGGAACATCCGGTAAGAAAAAAAAATACTTCTTTCAATAGATCATTCATGCGTACATATTTTGCCATCGGGGCTCGAGTAATCTACAAGGACACGGTTCATTTGACCGTTTGGCCCTTTACAAAATTTTACCTATCGAGACTCATTGATACAGAGTATTTTCCTTGAGAACATAACATCCGCGGGTGATTACATCCGAGGGTGCAACGCGTGCTTTAAAACCTGAGGTCTTTGAGTTGAAGAATTTCTCGATGTCTTCGATCGAACACCTGCAATAAGTTAGTATCAAATATAAAATGAAAAAAGGAGAAAGTCATACCTTAGAAATAATATCGTTTGAGGAGTGATATGTTCCAATTATTTGGCAATTGTTCGCCGTTCATCGTGCCAAGTTTGTAAGATCCCTTTCCGATGACGCCGAGGAACTGATATGGTCCTTTGCAATTTGGGTCGAGTTTCCCTTCGTTCGGGTCTCGAGTGTTGAGGGTGACTTTTTTTAAAGCTAAGTCCCCTATTCGAAAGTGGCGAAGATTGGCTCTTCGGTTGTAGTATCTTTCAATGCGCTGCTTCTATGCTGCCATTCTGACGAGGGTGGCTTCCCGTTTTTCATCTAGTAATTCGAGGCTTGTGTTCATATCCTCGTGATTCAACTCTTCTGTTGTGTATCGAAACCTGATGCTGGGTTCCCTGACCTCGATCGGGATTTGAGCTTCGACGCCATATACTAAGGAGAACGGTGTTGCCCCCGTACTAGATTTTGACGTTGTTCGATACGCCCAAAGGACTTCGGGCAAAATTTCTCTCCATTTTCCCTTAGCATCATTCAATCTTTTCTTTAGATTCTGAATGATGGTCTTGTTTGTTGATTCGGTCTGTCCATTCCCACTAGGATGATATGGCGTCGACATGATCCCTTTTATTTTGTAATATTCGAGGAACTTTGTTACTTTGCTGCTAATAAATTGTTTTCCATTGTCGCATGGTATCTCGGCGGGCATTCCGAATCCGCATATGATGTGATCCTAGATGAAGTCTATGACTTCTTTTTCCCTGACTTTCTCGAAAGCCTGTGCTTCAACCCATTTAGAGAAATAATCAGTCATCAATAAAATGAATTTAGCTTTACCTGGGGCCGATGGCAGAGCGCCGACGATATCCATCCCCCATTTCATGAACAGCCATGGGGATAGGACTGAGTGAAGTTGTTCCCCGGGCTGGTGGAACATCGGCGCATACCTTTGACATTTGTCGCATTTTCGAACAAATTCCTTAGTATCTTTTTCCATATCGACCTATTAGTATCCCGCTCTGATGACTTTGTGAACCAGTGATTCGGCACCGGAATGGTTCCCGCAAGTACCCTTATGAATTTCTCGTAGAACGTAGTCGGTGTCTCCCGGACCCAAACATACTGCCAACGATATCGAACGTCCTTCTGTATAATGTTTCATCTTCGGCCAATGTAAATCGTGCAGCCTTTGTTCGTAGAGTCCTTGATTCCTTAGGGTCCGATGGTAGCTTCCCGTTTTTTAGATACTCAATATATTTGTTCCTCCAATCCCAAGTTAGGCTTGTGGAGTTTATTTCGGCGTGGCCTTCTTCGATTACCGACTTCAAAGGTTGCACGACAGTCCCTGAACTAATTTCTTCATCTTCGATCGATGACCCCAAATTTATGAGGGCATCGGCCTCACTGTTCTGTTCTCGAGGTACATGCTGTAGGGTCCATTCTTTTAACCGGTGCAGGGTTACCTTCAGTTTGTCCAAGTACCTCTGTATTCGATCTTCTCGAACCTCGAAGGTCTTGTTGACATGGTTAAGTCACATTTGGCCTCGATGACTTCTGCTCCCAAGCCTTTAGCTAGTTCGAGACCTGCAATCATGGCCTCATACTCGGCCTCATTGTTAGTCAACTTAGGGGTTTTGATAGATTGTCTAATCGTATTGCCTTTGGGTGGCTTCAAAATGATGCCTAGCCCGGACCCCTTCACATTCCAAGCGTCGTCCATGAAGAGGGACCACACCCCCGAGGATATACCCGATTCTAACAATAGTTCCTTTTCAACCTCGGGTCGGAGGCTGGCGTGAAGTCGGACACGAAGTCTGGCAAGATTTGAGACTTGATGGCTGTTCGGGGTTGATACTCAATATCGTACCCCACTGATTTTGATGGCCCATTTGGCCAATCGGCCCGAGAGTTCGGGTTTGTGAAAAATGTTGCGAAGGGGGTGAGTGGTTAAAACACAAATTGGGTAACATTGAAAATACGGTTTTAATTTCCTAGAGGCGCTTATTAGAGCAAGCGCTAATTTTTCTAAGTGTGGGTACCGGGTCTCTGCTTCACCTAAAGTTTGGCTAACATAGTAAACAAGAAATTGCGTACCTTGCTCTTCTCGAACTAGGACACCACTTACCGCAACTTCCGAGACTCCCAAATATAAGTAGAGTTGCTGGTCCGCTTATGGAGTATGAAGCAATGGGGGCTCGAAAGATACTGCTTTAACTCTTCCAATGCCTGTTGGCATTTCGGGGTCCAAGCGAAATTGTTCTTCTTTTTGAGCAGTGAGAAGAACCTGTGACTTCGATCCGAAGACCTCGAGATGAACCGGCCTAAGGCGGCTATCCGCCTTGTTAATCTTTGTACGGCCTTAACGCTGTCCACGACTGTGATGTCTTCGATTGCCTTGATTTTATCGGGGTTGATCTCGATTCCTAAATTTGACACAATAAAGCTGAGGAACTTGCCCGAACTGACCCCGAATGCACATTTCTCATGATTGAGCTTCATGTTGTATTTTTTCAATATGTTAAAAGTTTCCTGCAAATGTGTCAAATGGTCCTCTGCGCGCAGGGACTTAACTAACATGTCATCAATATAAACCTCCATTGATTTACCTATTTGTTCTTCGAACATTCGACTAGGCGTTGATAAGCAGCACCAGTATTTTTTAACCCAAACGAAGTCTTTTCCTGATCCTCCCGAGTTCATTTGTATTTGATTGTACCCGGAGTAGGCATCGAGAAAGCTGAAGGTCTCGTGGCCGGCCGTGGCATCGATCATGCAATCGATATTCGGCAAAGGAAAGGAATCTTTAGGGCATGCTTTGTTTAAGTCTTTATAGTCTACGCGCATTCTGAGTTTATTCCCCTTTTTAGGGACTACGACTACGTTTGCTAGCCATTCGGGATATTTTACTTCCCGAATGGATCCTATTTTGAGAAGTTTGGTTACCTCATCCTTGATGAATGCATGCTTAACCTCGGGCTATGGCCCTCTCTTTTGCTTTACCGGTCTGAACTTTGGGTCCAAACTCAATCGATGAGTGGTAATCTCCGGTGGGATCCCTGTCATGTCAAGGTGGGACCAAGCAAAATAATCCGTATTTTCAATAAGGAATTTAATGTCTTTCCCTGAGCTTGGGAGTTAACCACGTGCCCAGGTATACCTTTTGATCGGGCAGGTGCTCGATCAATACTTGTTCCAGCTCTTCAACCGTTGACTTCGTGGCATCGGAATCATCGGGGATTACGAAGGTTCGAGGGTCATATAATCATAATCCTCGAAAGTTTCCTGTTGCTCCGATCTGGTCGAGGCATGTGTTTGTGGTTGCTATTTGACTTCCTTCTTTCCCTTCGATTCCGGTCCCTTCGTTGATGATAGTGCCGATACCGGTATTACCTCATCAATTGCAAACATCTCTTTAGTTACGAGTTGTTCGCCGTACACCGTTTTGATTCCTTCCGGTGTTGGGAATTTCAGTACTTGATGAAGTGTTGAAGGTACTACCCCCATATTATGAATCCAAGGTCTTCCGAGCAGCGCGTTATATCTCGTATCACCATCGATTACATGGAACTTCGTCTTCTGGATAGTTTCGGCCATGTTTACTGGCAAAATGATTTCCCCCTTAGTGGTTTTACTCGCCATGTTGAAATCGTTGAGTAGTCGAGCCGCAGGCACGATTTGATCCTGGAGGCCGAGCTGCTCTACGACCCTCGATCGAATAATATTTGTTGAGCTACCTGGATCAACCAACACAAATTTAACTTGAATTTTATTCATGAGGATAGATATTACCAGTGCATCGTTGTGAGGTTGTTCGATCCCTTCGGCATCCTCATCATTGAAAGATAAGGTATCTTCTGGCAAGTAGTCCCGGGTACGCTTCTCCCTTGTGATTGTAACTTTGGTGCATTTGAATGTCGGGCCTTAAGGAATATCGACCCCACCAACGATCATATGAATCACGTGCTTCGGTTCCTCCTGTTCGTTTTCCTGTTTGCATCCCTATCTCTGAAGTGATTTTTAGCTCGGTCATTCAAGAACTCTCGAAGATGACCTTCGTTGAATAAACGAGCTACCTCCTCCCTTAATTGTCTGCAATCTTCGGTATTGTGACCATGGGTTCCGTGGTATTTGCACATTTGATTTGGGTTCCTTTGAGCTGGATCGGTTTGTAAGGGTTTGGGCCATCTGGTGCCCTTAATCCGACTGATGGCTGATACAATACCTGATGCATCGATGCTGAAGTTGTATTCTGACAGTCGAGGTGCTTCCCTGGATCCGGCATCCCTATCGAAACCGATCGTGCTCATAAGTCCTCGGGAACTCTGTCCTTGATCATTTCTTCTATCATTCCGTACGGGGTTGCGTTCGGGCTCGCTATTTCTCCGATCTCCACTGTATGGCTGGTACCTATCTCTATTTGACCGCGGTTCCCGATCGACATCCCTTTTTACTCTATCCACGGACCTATTGGGATAAATCAAACCAAATGGAGTTCCCAATTGATCATTTTCGACCCTAATCTTAGACTGATACCAATTATGTACATCGGCCCAAGTGATAGCTGGATATTCGATTAAATTTTGCTTTAACTATTGTGAAGCTATGGAGCTCCGAGTGTTGAGACCTTGTGTAAAAGCTTGAACAGCCCAGTCGTCGGTGACTGGGGGAAAATCCATTCGTTCCATTTGGAACCGAGATACGAATTTCCTGAGCATCTCGTTATCCTTTTGTCTTACTTTGGAGAGGTCCGATTTCCTTGTTGCAAGTTTAATGGCTCCGGCAAGGGCTTTTACAAAAGAATCTGCAACATAACAAACGAATCAATAGACTTGGGTGGTAAGTTATGATACCATATCATGGCACCTTTCGATAAAGTTTCTCCAAATTTCTTTAATAGAACTGATTCAATCTCATCATCTTCTAAGTTATTTCCCTTTATTCTGCATGTGTACGAAGTGACATGCTCACTAGGATCGGTGGTCCCATTGTATTTGGGGATGTCTGGCATATGGAATTTCTTAGGAATGGGGTTTGGAGCCATACTTTGAGGGAAAGGCTTCTGCACGAACTTATTCGAATCCAAAGCCTTTAGGACCGGGGGTGCCCCCGGTATTTGGTCCACTCGTGAGTTGTATGTTTCTACCTTTTTGTCACTAGCCTCGATTTTCTTTTCACCTGATTCTATCCGTTTAGTGAGCTCTTCAAGCATCTTCATAATGGCGGGGTTAGTCCCCGATTCATTAGCATTCAGTTTATCCGGTACCGGTTCAACTCTATTAACAACCTCTTGTGATGTTTCGAGCTCAATTCTGCTCGGTGCTCGATTCTAATTTTGGAGTTGTGTTATAGAATCTTGCTGAGTCTGCAACATTTCGAATATTACTCGAAGTCTAATCCCGCCTTCTTCACCGCTCTATGCGTTTTGATCAGCCGCTCGGGCATTCCTGCGGACACTATTTCCAGGGTCGACGCCTAGATTTGCATGTAGAGCGATATGCGAGCTGACATCGACGGGGTCTGCGATAGATACTCCCTCGTGGCCAGCTGGAGGCACTTCGACCCCCGGGGCGGGTACATTACCGTTTTCTCCATGGAAATCGAGACAGTCATCGGCGTGAGTGGGTACTGCTTGCGGGTTAGACATATTGACCCTGAAATCAAAAATACTCACAAGAACAAGCGTAAAGTAGTGTGTGTTACGGGAATTAATACCATGCAATCACTATTATCCTTAGCCCCACGGTGGGCGCCAAACTGTTTACCCTAAAAACTAGATAACAATTGAACTTATAATGTGGTTTTAAGGATACGTGATATTACCTAATACCAATTGATAAATGTAAAGATTAGTAATTGAAATTGACAATAAAATAAGGCAAACCAGTGTCACAGCGTAATTAAGCTCTCGAGCTCGGATACCCTCGAACTGGTTAATGCAAGAAGAGTAAAAAATATGACAAGCTGATGAACAAGAGAATGTAAATTAAAGATAGAATATTATATTGCTTTGATCTGCGTGAATGTAAGGTGTCTACAAATGATGGGGACTCCTCTTTATATAGTAAAGGAGTCCTAATTATGGTATAACTCTAATTACAGAAGTAAATCCCATGATTAGTCTAAACAACCGCCCTTGATCTGATCTGTGTCGGGATTTCCGCCGTGATCTTCGACTGGTTACGGATATCTTGCCTTTCCGTTATTGCGCTTCGTTCGAAGTCTGTCATATATGGTCTCGATCGCTATTGGCCTCGATCTCGACGAGCACCTCGATTCTCGAGCTTGATACTTTATACTCGTGCTCTGACCTGATCCATTACGAGACTGACCCTCGATGTGATTCCCTGGTCTTTGATTAAATGGCAAGATCGAGCAAGTCCTATTTAACCGTATACAAAGACAAAAGGTTATTCAAGCATAAACGCCAGCGGAAAGGACAGATAAATTGTGGACCCGCACGTTTTAGCTGTGACATTAGCCGTTTCAGTGTACTTATTTCTGTCAAGTTGCTAAAAATGTAATCCATTCCAAATTTTCTTTTATTTTATAATTTCGCATAAGGTTTAAGTCTTGCTTTAAAAAAGAAATTTGAATATCCAGAAGCTACTAGTACTAGAATATTACGTGTCATGAACGCTTACATTTAACATTGTCAAGTGCTTAGCAGTTAGTAGTTAGGGTTCTCACTTTAATTAGCTTCCCAACACTCTTCTAACCCAATTACAAATGAATCAACGTCAGGATTAAGAAATTCAAGAGAAAAGTTTTTCGAGCTAATTAAACGTCAGGATTAAGAAAATTCTACTACCTGTTTAGGGTTTACCAACCAAACTTCAAAGTGAAATCAATGCATAAATGACTTAGTAGTATACTATCTCCGTTCACTTTTACTTGGCATGTATACAAAAAAATAGATTTTTATTTTTACTTGTCACTTTACGCATATCAAGAGAAGACAAATATTTTTTTCCTGTTATAACCACAATATTCACTACTACAAAAAGGACATTTGGCGGTAATTATTTAGCGGCAATAAGTCAATTGCCGCTAATATATTCTATAAGCTAAAATATATGCGGCAAATGACCACTGGCCACTAAAAAATAACCTTTTACCGGCAATTAAAATAAATTGCCATTAAAAACTATTAATCTCTACTAATCGCGCACAGTAAAACAGCAATTAATAACCTTTTTTTTATGAACTTTCCCTCCCTACCCAAAATAAATCTTTCCCTCCAAATATTTTGCACAAAAATTAATCGATTCCCTACAATCAGAAAAAATAGGAAAACCTATTCCTTCATTGAAACGATTTTCCTTCATCGAATAGGATAGGAATCTCACATATCGATTTTCCTTCATTGAACAGGATACAATTTACAGAGTCTACATATAGGTCTGGGCGAGTTTTCATCGTTTCATTGAACTGGATAATTGTTGTTCTTCCCCAGCTAGAATCGAAGAACCCCAGAATCGTAGAATCGCAGGTCTCCGGCCAGATTAACAGAATCGAAGGTCTCCGGCCAGTTTCTTCCCCAGATAAATGCTCTTCTTCCCCAGGTATTTTCGTTTTTTCACCCAGCAAACGCGATTAACAGTGGAGTTAGGATTGTGCTGCTCGATTATGCTTTATCGTCGTTGTTAGTATTCTCTGTTTTATCCGTTTCTCACTTCTCTTTTCCTGTAGGTTTCAAGATCGTTGCAGAATTCAGATTTCAGTTTCTTGTGTTTGTTAACAAAACAATCTGCTTACCAGGTACAAATTGGTGCCTTCAACTGTTGCAATTTGAGCTTTGCAAAAGTACAGTTTTTTCTGCATATGCGAGTCCTTTGTGATATCCGATTGCTGTAAATTGACGTGCGATGATTGTGTTTATTCCTCCTCTGTTCTTTGACTGTTTTATGATTTTGTTCCTCTGTTTTCTGCTATTCTTGTAATTATTCAGAAATTTTATAAGTGTCACTGATACATATTGATTTTTCCATTGAATCTACCACTAGTCGAGAAATCGAGAAATCAAACTAAGAAAAGAAAAATTGAACAAAACAGCTATTGTCGAATAACTGTAAAGTAACACACACTACAGATGACTTTCTACCGAGTATAATGCTACGATATATTACAAACAGGGTAGCTCGTACATTCCTTATTCGAATTGTGATTCCCCTGCGACTTGTTTAAGTTGATGAACTTATCCTTGTTTGTTTCTGCTTGTTTGAATTGAATGTGATTGACCTGAAATCTAGTGTCTATTGCTGCTGAAGTTCTATTTGGTTTTTTCTGCAAATTTTGAGTTGACCTGCACACTGAAAGCATTAAAAACAATTAATGATCCTAGAACCAACCTTAATGTATTTGAGTTGCAATCCTCTAATAGAAACACCAAATATTCCTACCAACTTGTTCCCTATAGCTGCTGTAAAATGGCGTGAGCTAAACTCTACTGATTCCAGTTTCGAGGAAGAAGATGAGCAGCAATGTCATCTTGTCACCAGGTTATTTATTCCAGATTTTGATGTATGAGTTTAAAAACTGAACTTCTACTCGATCGTCTGAGTTAATTGAGTTGAATTCGTAAGTTTGGCTCGAGTTCCTTATTCGAATTGTGATTCCCCTGCTTCTGGTTCAGTATGCACTTGAGAACCATCTGCTTCTGGTTCAGTATGCACCTGAGAACCATCTGCTTCCGTTTCTTGTTTGTATTTTTCTTCCTACTTGTTTTGGTAGAATGAATCCCTTGAGATTGCTTTGGTCAGGACAAACTAAGAACCTTGTTAAAAGTAATACATTTGTGCTTGCCTGATTTCAGACAAGATTGTAACTAATAGATTCAATATCATTGAGCTTCTTTCTCCCCTAATTCATGCAAATCTACTTCTTCTTTTTTTACTCTCATTAGTCTAAAGTTTTTTTTATGACCGTGGTGTCCAAACCAGTTTACGCGCGTCCTGACTAATTTCATGGATACCTGCAACCTCCATTAGTGGAGTACAAACTGGTTATTATTGGTGAAGCTAGTAGCAACAAAGTGGTTGCTTTTTCTTGCAACAAATTACTACTAGTGTGATCTTTTATTCTGTCATAGGTGCTTGTGTTGTTATTCTGTTTCGTTGCCTATCCTCTTAGGTAAGCTTGTAAACGAGCAAAAGCATAGCATTTATGATTGTTAATAGGCTTGCATCCGAGTAAAAAGAGAGGAAAAAAGTCTCTACTGTTGCTTTGAATGTTGTATGTACAATATTTATAAAGTTATTTAGAGTATTTCATTGATAATGGGACACTTGAAGTTTTAGAATTAGATATATGCTATTTCATTTATCTGGCATTAAAAGTTTTCGATTATAATGTTGTTAAGAAAAGTTTTTGAGATTTCCTTGAGGGTACAGAACATGAGCGAAAAAATTTCTGTTTCTTGAATAATATAATATGTGAGAATTTGCCATCCTCTCACTCGACAAGTTACCAAACCATTACAAAATCGAAAAGTAAGGGAGATCTTTTATGTTAATTTCATGAGTATTTAGATACTACGCCCCAAAACTGCAAATGAACCTAAAAATTCATCTAGTCGATATCTATTCCTATACTACAAATGGGACTGCTTTATTGATTGAGATTTTTGGTCTCAAGTCTGTTGTGAACTGAAATTTGAGCTTGATTTTCTGAGTACTTGAAGCTCAAACTGACTCAAACTGCAACTGTCAACTAGTTTATGCTTCCTTTTGTGACTAGCATCAACAGTAACAACTGTTTGTGCACCAGCATCAGCAGTAACAGCTGTTTGTGCACCAGCTTCAGCAGTAACTGCAGTTGTTTTGGCACCCTTAGACGCCTGGTTTTGGTCATTTGAAAATTGCCCAGCAGTAGTAGTACTAACCTCTGTCAACCTCACCACACCATTAAGTGAATTATTCTGCTCAAGTGCAATTTTTTGAGAGTTCTTAGCTTCTGTAAATATTGCCTTAAAACCTGTAGCAGCTTCTACCCTAAACATTGCCTTAGCTTCTGTCAACCTCACTTTCCTTTGATGCATTTACCTGATTGTGTCCTATATTAAATCCAGCATTGGGCTGAACCATTGCACTCTTTTGAGAGTGCTTATCTTGTTCATGCACTGTCCTAACCCCTGTAGCAGCTGCATCATCCATAGTATCACTACCTTCGAGTTCTTGACCCTCAGTATTCCCAGCTGAGACATGAAAACCTGTTGGTTTTTCCAACAGTTCAGCAGCAGCAGCAGTAGGTCGACCAAGTACCCCAGTTCACCTGCTCGTGTTAGTTTGTTGATCTTGATCAGCTCTTCTATCAGCATTAGCCAAACCTCTTTTTTCATTCAAAACCTGTCTTAGGTCACCTTGAAACTTCTCAACAGGATTTTGCTCACCATAATCCATCGCTTCACTTAACTGTATGCCAAAGAATTGAAGTGACAAAACTTGCACTTATGTCAAAAGAACCACTCCAGCCACCTACTACCACTCAGTTGTCCACAGCAAAAAGAAACTAAGAAATGGATTTATAGGGTCTTTATAAACCAGCTGCTCTTCCTAATCTCTCTCTTAGAATCTGGACTCCCATGTACCTGCATCAAATGCATCATCAAAGAAATCAATTAGGATAATTAACTAGCCAATCCTCTTAAGGAAACTTCGTGCCTTCAACTGTTGCAATTTGAGCTTTGCGAAAGTACAATTTTTTCTGCATATGCGAGTCTTTTGTGATATCCGATTGCTGTAAATTGACGTGCGATGATTGTGTTTATTCCTCCTTTGTTCTTTGACTGCTTTATGATTTTGTTCCTCTGTTTTCTGCTATTCTTGTAATTATTCAAAAATTTTATATGTGTCGCTGACACATATTGATGTTTCCATTGAATCTACCACTAGTCGAGATATGAATTCCTCTGTATGTTTTCTGTTATTCTCGACATTGTTCATATTTTTTAAGTGTCGTCGATGCATATTGATGTTTTCATTGAATCTACCATTAGTCGAGATGTATTCCCTTATATATTTTCTGTTATACTTATCAAAAATGTCAATCAAATGAAAAGGCGATGGTTCCTTTTATATTTTCAGAATCCTCACACTCACACGAGTCTATTCATATAATAATCTCTCAAATCAGATGTCAAAAATCCAATCAAAACCCAATAATTCGGCCTATGAAGTTTATCCAATTTTTCCACAAAATTCGAAATTTAAAGGCTAGATTTAAGTTAGGAATCATGGAAATNAGAACCATCTGCTTCTGGTTCAGTATGCACCTGAGAACCATCTGCTTCCGTTTCTGTTTGTATTTTTCTCCTACGTTGTTTGGTAGCATGAATCCCTTGAGTATCTTGTTCAAGATCACGCAGTTGGTAGTGTTTGTCTATTACTGTTGAAGTTCTGACTACTGTCTACTGAGAACTTAAGGAGTTGACTCAAGTTTGAGACTGTTTTAATGATTGAGATTTTTGGTCTCAAGTCTGTTGTGAACTGAAATTTGAGCTTGATTTTCTGAGTACTTGAAGTCTGTCACAAACTGACTCAAACTGCAACTGTCAACTAGTTTATGCTTCCTTTTGTGACCAGCATCAGCAGTAACAACTGTTTGTGCACCAGCATCAGCAGTAACAGCTGTTTGTGCACCAGCTTCAGCAGTAACTGCAGTTGTTTTGGCACCCTTAGACGCCTGGTTTTGGTCATTTGAAAATTGCCCAGCAGTAGTAGTACTAACCTCTGTCAACCTCACCACACCATCAAGTGAATTAGTCTGCTCAAGTGCAATTTTTTGAGAGTTCTTAGCTTCTGTAAACATTGCCTTAAAACCTGTAGCAGCTTCTTTTACACTCCAATTCTCATCTCCTTTGTTTGTATATCCATCCTTGTCATGAAGAATCATATTACTAGGCCTAGCCTCCACTGTTAACGTCCTATTCCCCTTCTGAACATTACTACAAGATCGATCACTTTCCTTTGATGCATTTACCTGATTGTGTCCTATATGAAATCCAGCATTGGGCTGAACCATTGCACTCTTTTCGTAGAGTGCTTATCTTGTTCATGCACTGTCCTAACCCCTGTAGCAGCTGCATCATCCATAGCATCACTACCTTCGAGTTCTTGACCCTCAGTATTCCCAGCTGAGACATGAAAACCTGTTGGTTTTTCCAACAGTTCAGCAGCAGCAGCAGTAGGTCGACCAAGTACCCCAGTTCACCTGCTCGTGTTAGTTTGTTGATCTTGATCAGCTCTTCTATCAGCATTAGCCAAACCTCTTTTTTCATTCAAAACCTGTCTTAAGTCACCTTGAAACTTCTCAACAGGATTTTGCTCACCATAATCCATCGCTTCACTTAACTGTATGCCAATGAATTGAAGTGATAAAACTTGCACTTATGTCAAAAGAACCACTCCAGCCACCTACTACCACTCAGTTGTCCACAGCAAAAAGAAACTAAAGAAATGGATTTATAGGGTCTTTATAAACCAGCTGCTCTTCCTAATCTCTCTCTTAGAATCTGTACTCCCGTGTACCTGCATCAAATGCATCATCAAAGAAATCAATTAGGATAATTAACTAGCCAATCCTCTTAAGGAAATTTCGTGCCTTCAACAGTTGCAATTTGAGCTTTGCGAAAGTACAGTTTTTTCTGCATATGCGAGTCTTTTGTGATATCCGATTGCTGTAAATTGACGTGCCATGATTGTGTTTATTCCTCCTTTGTTCTTTGACTGTTTTATGATTTTGTTCCTCTGTTTTCTGCTATTCTTGTAATTATTCAGAAATTTTATAAGTGTCGCTGATACATATTGATGTTTCCATTGAATCTACCACTAGTCGAGATATGAATTCCTCTGTATGTTTTCTATTATTCTCGACATTGTTCATAATTTTTAAGTGTCGTCGATGCATATTGATATTTTCATTGAATCTACCATCAGTCGAGATGTATTCCTCTATATATTTTCTGTTATACTTATCAAAAAGCTCCCAATCAAATGCAAAGGTGATGGTTCCTTTGATCTATATAAATACTAAAAGTAGAATTGAGTATTGAAAGGAAGGAAAGATACATGTCTTACACAGTAAAGAACAACATTATAGTCTTGAGATCTAAAAACCTACAATCAGACAACAGATTGGTATGCTAGACAACTTTAGTTCTATTAGGTAGGTACAAAGTATTTGCGTCTAGAAAACTGAATAGTCGTGGGTGAATCCACATAGATGTGATGCTTTTAATAACAAAACTCATGTAAAATCAAAATGATAGCATTGCCATTTGTAATAACAAATGTTTCCCGCTATCTCACCTAACACTAAGAAGAAAGCACGCAGGAAAAAAAGAAGTGAACCTCAGTAAACTAATAAATATGTTTAGATAAGTAAATTGCCAATGAAACAATGCCTGCGTGGATCCCAAACTATATATTAAAAAATTATAATTTTAAACAAGATTAGTTGGGTCCCAAATTGGAAAACTTAATCGAGAAATCAAACTAAGAAAAGAAAAATTGAACAAAACAGCTATTGTCGAATAACTGAGAAGAGATAGAAGAGAAGAATGAGATAAACGAGTATATCCAGTACTTTGTTGTTTGTTGTACAATAATCTTTGAGTTATGGAATTACATACAAATAGGATGGTTATTTTACTACATTTTGAATAATTCCCTCTTTTTACTAACGAATTTTTAGCTATTGCAGTAAGTGTAGTAAAGAAAAGAATATCTTGAACGTCATGGACAATCCTAGAAATAAAAGATGGATGCATTGCGATAGGGTTAGTAAGGAATATTTGGATGGAGTAGAAGATTTTATAAACCATGCCTTTTCTATAAAACAAGATGGGGAACAGAAATGATACATGATGCCTTTGGAGGATTTACAGAGTTCATTAGTGAAAGTAAAGAGAATATTGCTCATCCATCTGGAAATCAACCTCATGTAGAGGTGGATAAGTTTGAACGGCTCATGAAGGAGGCAAATGAAGAACTATATCCAGGATGTAAGAAGTTTAGCAAACTGTCCTTTTTGCTGCATATATATCGTACAAAGTGCATGTTCAAATGGTCAAATGAATCTTTTAATGCTTTGCTTGGACTATTGAAGGATGCGCTGCCTGAAGGGGAAAAATTGCCTCCTTCTTTCTATGAGACCAAAAAGATAGTTGAAGGCTTGGGCTTAAAGTATGAAAAATCCATGCTTGTCCAACGATTGCATGCTTTTTAGGAAAGAGTTTGCTAATAAGAATATCAATGAATGCAAAGTTTGTGGGGCTTTTAGATGGAAAAATGATGCTAGAAAAATTCCAGCCAAGGTCCTAAGGTATTTTCCTTTAAAACCGAGGCTACA
>NW_017671495.1:237946-281960 GCF_001879085.1 Nicotiana attenuata
TATTCCTTCATTGAACGGGATACGATTTTCCTTCATCGAATAGGATAGGAATCTCACATATCGATTTTCCTTCATTGAACAGGATACAATTTACTGAGTCTACATATAGGTCTGGGCGAGTTTTTATCGTTTCATTGAACTGGATAACTGTTGTTCTTCCCCAGCCAGAATCGAAGAATCACAGAATCGTAGAATCGCAGGTCTCCGGCCAGATTAACAGAATCGAAGGTCTCCGGCCAGTTTCTTCCCCAGATAACTGCTCTTCTTCCCCAGGTATTTTCGTTTTTTTCACCCAGCAGATGCGATTAACAGTGGAGTTAGGGTTGTGCTGCTCGATTATGCTCTATCGTCGTTGTTAGTATTCTCTGTTTTATCCGTTTCCCACTTCTCTTTTCCTGTAGGTTTCAAGATCGTTGCAGAATTCAGATTTCAATTTCTTGTGTTTATTAACAAAACAATCTGCTTACCAGGTACAGATTCGTGCCTTCAACTGTTGCAATTTGAGCTTTGTGAAAGTACAGTTTTTTCTGCATATGCGAGTCTTTTGTGATATCCGATTGCTGTAAATTGACGTGCGATGATTGTGTTTATTCCTCCTATGTTCTTTGACTGTTTTATGATTTTTTCCTCTGTTTTCTGCTATTCTTGTAATTATTCAGAAATTTTATAAGTGTCGCTGATACATATTGATGTTTCCATTGAATCTACCACTAGTCGAGATATGAATTCCTCTGTATGTTTTCTGTTATTCTCGACATTGTTCATAATTTTTAAGTGTCGTCGATGCATATTGATGTTTTCATTGAATCTACCATTAGTCGAGATGTATTCCTCTATATATTTTCTGTTATACTTATCAAAAAGCTGCCAATCAAATGCAAAGGCGATGGTTCCTTTGATCTATATAAATACTAAAAGTAGAATTGAGTATTGAAAGGAAGGAAAGATACATGTCTTACACAGTAAAGAATAACATTATAGTCTTGAGATCTAAAAACCTACAATCAGACAACAGATTGGTATGCCAGACAACTTTAGTTCTATTAGGTAGGTACAAAGTATTTGCGTCTAGAAAACTGAATAGTCATGGGTGAATCCACATAGATGTGATGCTTTTAATAACAAAACTCAGGTAAAATCAAAGTGATAGCATTGCCATTTGTAATAACAAATGTTTCCCGCTATCTCACCTAACACTAAAAAGAAAACACGCAGGAAAGAAAAAAAAGAGTGAACCTTAGTAAACTAATAAATATGTTTAGATAAGTAATTGACCAATGAAACAATGCCTGACCGTGGAATCCCCTAAAACTATAATATTTAAAAAATTATAATTTTCAAAACAAGATTAGTTGGGTCCCAAACTGGAAAAGTTAATCGAGAAATCAAACTAAGAAAGAAAATTTGAACAATACAGCTATTGTCGAATAATTGTAAAGTAACACACACTACAGATGACTTTCTACCGAGTATAATGCTACGATATATTACAAACAGGGTAGCTCGTACATTCCTTATTCGAATTGTGATTCCCCTGCGACTTGTTTGAGTTGATGAACTTATCCTTGTTTGTTTCTGCTTGTTTGAATTGAATGTGATTGACCTGAAATCTAGTGTCTATTGCTGCTGAAGTTCTATTTGGTCTTTTCTGCAAATTTTGAGTTGACCTGCACACTGAAAGCATTAAAAACAATTAATGATCCTAGAACCAACCTTAATGTGTTTGAATTGCAATCCTCTAATAGAAACACCAAATATTCCTACCAACTTGTTCCCTATAGCTGCTGTAAAATGGCGTGAGCTAAACTCTACTGATTCCAGTTCTGAGGAAGAAGACAAGCAACAATGTCATCTTGTCACCAGGTTATTTATTCCAGATTTTGATGTATGAGTTTAAAAACTGAACTTCTACTCGATCGTCTGAGTTAATTGAGTTGAATTCGTAAGTTTGGCTCGAGTTCCTTATTCGAATTGTGATTCCCCTGCTTCTGGTTCAGTATGCACTTGAGAACCCTCTGCTTCTGGTTCAGTATGCACCTGAGAACCATCTGCTTCCGTTTTTTGTTTGTATTTTTTTTCCTACTTGTTTTGGTAGCATGAATCCCTTGAGATTGCTTTGGTCAAGACAAACTAAGAACCTTGTTAAAAATAATACATTTGTGCTTTCCTGATTTCAGACAAGATGGTAACTAATACATTCAATATCATTGAGCTTCTTTCTCCCCTAATTCATGAAAATCCACTTCTTCTTTTTTAACTCTCATTAGTCTAAAGTTTTTTTTATGACCATGGTGTCCAAACTAGTTTACGCGCATCCTGACTAATTTCATAGATACCTGCAACCTCCATTAGTGGAGTACAAACTGGTTATTATTGGTGAAGCTAGTAGCAACAAAGTGGTTGCTTTTTCTTGCAACAAATTACTAGTAGTGTGATCTTTTATTCTGTCATAGGTGCTTGTGTTGTTATTCTGTTCCGTTGCCTATCCTCTTAGGTAAGCTTGTAAACTAGCAAAAGCATAACATTTATGATTGTTTAATAGGCTTGCATCCGAGTAAAAAGAGAGGACAAAAGTCTCTACCGTTGCTTTGAATGTTGTATGTACAATATTTATAAAGTTATTTAGAGTATTTCATTGATAATGCGACACTTGAAGTTTTAGAATTAGATATATGCTATTTCATTTATCTGGCATTAAAAGTTTTCGATTATAATGCTGTTAAGAAAAGTTTTTGAGATTTCCTTGAGGGTACAGAACATGAGCGAAAAAATTTCTGTTTCTTGAGTAATATAATATGTGAGAATTTGCCATCCTCTCACTCGACAAGTTGCCAAACCATTACAAAATCGAAAAGTAAGGGAGATCTTTTATGTTAATTTCATGAGTATTTAGATATTGCGCCCCAATACTGCAAATGAACCTAAAAATTCATCTAGTCGATATCTATTCCTATACTATAAATGGGACCGCTTTAATGATTGAGATTTTTGGTCTCAAGTCTGTTGTGAACTTAAATTTGAGCTTGATTTTCTGAGTACTTGAAGTCTGTCTCAAACTGACTCAAACTGCAACTGTCAACTAGTTTATGCTTCCTTTTGTGACCAGCATCAGCAGTATCAACTATTTGTGCACCAGCATCAGCAGTAACAGCTGTTTGTGCACCAGCTTCAGCAGTAACTGCAGTTGTTTTGGCACCCTTAGACGCCTGGTTTTGGTCATTTGAAAATTGCCCAACAGTAGCAGTACTAACCTCTGTCAACCTCACCACACATCAAGTGAATTATTTTGCTCAACTGCAATTTTTTGAGAGTTCTTAGCTTCTGTAAACATTGCCTTAAAACCTATTGCAGCTTCTTAAAACCTGTAGCAGCTTCTACCCTAAACATTGCCTTAGCTTCTGTCAACCTCACTTTCCTTTGATGTATTTACCTGATTGTGTCCTATATTAAATCCAGCATTGGGCTGAACCATTGCACTCTTTTGAGAGTGTTTTATCTTGTTCATGCACTGTCCTAACCCCTATAGCAGCTGCATCATCCATAGCATCACTACCTTCGAGTTCTTGACCCTTAGTATTCCCAGCTGAGACATGAAAACCTGCTGGTTTTTCCAACAGTTCAGCAGCAGCAGCAGTAGGTCGACCAAGTACCCCAGTTCACCTGCTCGTGTTACTTTGTTGATCTTGATCAGCTCTTCTATCAGCATTAGCCAAACCTCTTTTTTCATTAAAAACCTGTCTTAAGTCACCTTGAAACTTCTCAACAGGATTTTGCTCACCATAATCCATCGCATCACTTAACTGTATGCCAAAGAATTGAAGTGACAAAACTTGCACTTATGTTAAAAGAACCACTCCAGCCACCTACTACCACTCAGTTGTCTACACCATAGTAGCCAATGTTATGTCATAGTACTGCCCAGTAGTATCCTGTCCAGCGCAATGTCCCAGTGTGCTTGTTTGTTGCTATCACTGCCCAGTTCCATGATGGTTGTTATTCTGTTAATAGCAATGTTTTTTCTATTTATGAATCGTGACAGTGATGGAATTTTGAAGATGTTTTTCCGCATTGTATTTTATCTTCTGATACAATTATTTTATTATTTCAGGTCATACAGTTTGATGCTCGATAATTCAGCTGGTGGAAGATTTCATAATGATGAAAAGTTGCGAAAATCGTTTGAAGACTATCATTCGTTTGGATTAGTTATATAATAACATTAGCTATTTAGTTCAAACAATGTAAGTTTAGTTATTGTGACATCAATATTTTTGATTGGTGCTTCCTTTAATTTGTTAAGATTTAATAAGATATATTTTTTTTTAAAATTAATATTAATTTATTTTCTTATTTGGGTCATATTTTGGATAAATGTAGTAACTATTATTAATGGTGGCTACAATATTGCTATTAGCACTTGTGACTTTTAGCGATAATTTAGTTGGATATACCAGCTATATAAATGGACGTTAAATGGGCAAATTAAGATGTTTTACAAGGGATATTGCAGTTGTTATAATTGCTGTAAAACAATTGCCGTTAAAAATATTGACTTTTAGCGGCAATTTAGTTAATCATATTAGCCACTAAAATGGTAAACTAATATGTTTTCAGAAGCGATACTATGGCCATTTTAATTGCCACAAAATAATTGCCGTTAAAGATGTGAACATTTAGCGGCAATTATTTTGAATTTAGCGGCTATAAAAATGGATGCTAAAGGAGTATAATTATTCGATTTAGTAGCCATAATAATTGCTGTTAATGATGTGAACTTTTAGCGGCAATTATTTTGAATTTAGTAGCTATAAAAAATGGTTGCTAAAGCATTATAATTAGCCGTTATGGATTAGATTTAGTAGCCATTATAATTGCCGCAAATAATTGCCGTTAAAGATGATAATCTTTAGCGGCAATAAACCATACCTTTTACCAGCTTTTGTGACAATAGCCGCTAAAGGCTTTAGCGACCCCAACATCAGCGACTAAACACCAATGCCGGTAAAAGCTATAGCGGCTATTGTAATTGCCGCTAAAACCGTTTTTAATTGCCGCTAAACACCGTTTTTGTTGTAGTGATTTATTACTCATTTCAAATCATTTTCTCAAATTCAATAAAATATGCATCAGTTAATATCAGTTTCATGGTAAATTATGCATTTCATTTATTATTTCTTAAGGGCCGTGAAAAGTCAAAACATGCCAGGTTTCATGGTAAATTATGCGCTTCATTTATTATTTCTTAAGGGCGTAAAAAGTCAAAACATGCCAAGTAAAAATGAACGGAGGGAGTATTCTTTGTCCCGTGTTTGGAACCATTACTCAATTTTTGTTCCAAATTCAAGAATAGACCAATACAATTAATTGATCTGTGTGTCCCTCTTATTACTTTATTTTATCCCTCTTCTTGTGACCACTTCTAATCATGTAGCTATTCCATGTATATAAGAATGCTACTCCCTCCTGTTTACAATATGTGATTTTCTGGTTGTTTTTATACAAATTAAGAAATCCATTTTTTAACATTTATTGGCAATGAAATTCACTATATTAATCTTTACTATCTCTTCACATAAACACTCCTAACACATACTCCAACACTAGTACTCCAAGAACAACGTAGGAAAAAAATAATTAATTCATTATCCGGAAAAATTAGATATTTTGAACCACAAAAAAAGGCCATAAAATCGTGAACCAGAGGGAGTAGTGTTTAATTGCAGAACATAATAGTACTAGCCTATTTCCTTAAATTTGACTAAAAAAATTGGATCTGAGAGGGAAAGAAGCCTCTAGCATGTAGACTTTGATGCAATTGGTAGTTAGAAGGAATTAATGTGAGAGAAACCTGGAAGGAGTTGGTAAAGTATTAATTGGGTTGTAACCAGTGAACATCCTTTTCTTTGTCCCAAAAAGAGCATGTTTGACCACTAAATTGAGTTTTGGTTTAGTTGGTGTGTCTGTAGTGGGGGGATGGGGGGAAGGTTGCATTAGGAAAATACTCCTCCAGTTATTTCTATGTCATTTTAGCTTTAAAAATTTTGATCCAAAATATTTGTCGTATTACGAAACAAAAAGAGGAAATAATTTCCTTAATCACTTACAATATGAATAAAAAGGAACGATCTTACAAAGATGTCAAGTGCTTTATTTGCCGATCTTACAAAGATTTCACAGGAGTAATATGTGAAGGATTGCATATAGGTGTTTGTAACACGTAGCGGCAGATAAAAACAATTCTAGGCAGATCTTTTCATGTTTAAAATTTATTTACATGTCAAAGATCAGATCTAAGACATACCTGGTGAAGAGAGTCTCGTTTCAAAATTTCTTCGATAGTGCAAAGACTCTATGAGTATCCACATCGAGACCGATCCTTTCTATCAACTCTTTGATCAATGAAACCCGTGTTGGATTTTGTTGTTTAATAACAAAAGAAGTGTGAATGGAAAATGGTGGGAAAAGAAATGGAGGGAAGTGAAATTTTGAATGAGTTCATTTCACTTATGCACTTTGTCCCTCATTGGTAGAAGGAAAGAAAATCTTTGTGTATATAAATAGAAGCTCATCTTTTAGCTCTTAAATAGCTAAGAAGAAGGCAAGCCTCGCGCCGTCGTCGTCGTCGCTCGCTCGGCTCGGCTTCGGCAAGCGTCGGCTTCGGCTTCGTCAAAGATTGATTGATTAATCTTTTTGGACAAACTTCTTTTCAAATATTTAATTAATTAATTAAATTAATTAAAGAAAATTCAATCCGAAATAACCCGCGACCGGTCCGGTCCGGTCCGGCCCGTTTTCTTTCCCGGATTATTTTAAATCCGCTTTATATTTCTCGCAATATTTTGAACAGCCATGGCTGTTCTGAAACAGTGTCACACCTGTTCCAACAGCTATGGCTGTTCTAAAAGATTACAAACCTCTTCAGAAACAGCACCAAGTTGGCTATAAATATTCCTTCAAATCCCAGAATATTTACTTACGAAATTTTCTGATTATCTTCTTCTTCTTCTGCACTAAAATTCCAGTGTGTTTTGCTGCCACCGAGTGGTTCGCTGTTCATCGGCGTTTTTGGTACCAATACTCCGGTGAGTTAAATCGTTCTATCCTGGGAGGATATATTCCAAAACCTCGGGTACTTGAGGGGAATAATTTCCTTAAGGATACACTGTGTATTCAGTGGGCTCGATTTGTTCCTACAACGTTTCAAAAATTATTTTTGAAGTTCGAATACTGTTTTCAGAATTTGTTTCTACTAACTTTCTATTTCTGTTTTTCAGAAAGATTACTGTTTTATTTATTTACAGCAATACAGATTGATAACAATCTTAAGGAAATTATATTTATTATATTCTGTATTCTGTCTGAATTTTACTATTCTGATTTGAAGATATAAAAACTTCATCAGGATATTGAAATTCAGAAAAACGATTTGAAGAACAGTATATAAAAACCTTAGTTGTTTTTATTACACATTGTTTATTGATTACAGTATTATCTACTGTTAATTGATTTCTTCTGTTGTTGACAGTAAGAAATGGCAAATGAAAATGGAAATTCTTCTACGACTGTTGGTGCAACGACGATAGCCTCGTCAAGCCGCACTGTTGTTCCTCCGGCTGAGAAACCGGGGAAATTTTCCAAAACCAACTTTAAAGGATGGCAGCAAAGGGTGTTCTTCTGGCTTACCACACTTGGTATGCAGAAATTCACTAGTGAAGAGCCTCCAGTGCCTGCTGCGGACATGCCGGACAATGAAAAGTTCATGGTTGTTGAGGCGTGGAAGCAGGCAGATTTTCTTTGCAAAGGCTATATTTTAAGTGCTTTAGAAGATGACTTGTACAATGTGTACAGTGCAATGAATACTTCGAAAGAATTATGGGACGCACTTGAGAAGAAGTACAAGACAGAAGATGCATGCTTGAAGAAGTTCGTGGTTACCAAGTTTCTAGACTATAAAATGATAGACAGCAAAACTGTGGGAACCCAAGTTCAGGAGCTTCAACTTGTTTTTCACGACCTTATTGCTGAAAGTATGGTCGTGAATGAAGCATTTCAAGTGGCTGCTATAATTGAAAAATTGCCTCCTTCGTGGAGAGATTTCAAGAACTATCTTAAGCACAAGCGCAAAGAAATGAAGTTGGAAGATCTTGTGATACGTCTAAAGATCGAGGAAGACAACAAAACAGTCGAGAAGAAGTCTCGTGGAAATTCAACGATCATGGGAGCTAATATCGTTGAGGAGACTGCTCCAAAAAGTAAGAAGAGGAAGAGGTCTTCTGGACAAACTATGGAGCAGAACAAAAAGAAATCCAAGGGCAGATGCTACAATTGTGGAAAAGTTGGTCACAAAAGCCCTGATTGTCGTCTCCCGAAAAAGGATAATAAGAAAGGACAAGCCAACATAGTGGAGAAGAATAATGACATTGATGATCTTTGCGCAATGCTTTCGGAATGCAACCTAGTTGGAAATCCGAAGGAGTGGTGGATTGACTCTGGAGCCACTCGACATGTTTGTGCTGTCAAAGAAGCATTTGCGACTTACTCTACTGCTGGTCCCGAAGAAGAAATTTCCATGGGAAATAATGCAACAACCAAGATTGAAGGTTATGGGAATATACTCCTGAAGATGACTTCCGGCAAGGTGTTAACGCTCAACAACGTTCTTCATGTTCCTACTATTAGGAAGAATTTAGTTTCTACTTCTTTACTTGTAAAGAATGGATTCAAATGTGTATTTATTTCTGATAAAGTTGTTGTAAGCAAGAACGAAATGTATGTTGGAAAAGGCTACCTCACGGAGGGCCTTTTCAAGCTCAATGTAATGGTTGTTGACAGTATGAATAAAATTTCAGCTTCTTCTTATTTATTGGAGTCAAATGATTTATGGCATATTCGTTTAGGACATGTCAATTATAAAACCTTGCGGAAGTTAATTATTTAGAAGTATTGCCTAAATTCGAGTGTAATAAATCGAAATGTCAAATATGTGTTGAATCCAAGTTTGTAAAACATCCTTATAAGTCTATTGAAAGGAATTCAAATCCTTTAGACTTAATTCATACTGACATTTGCGATATGAAGTCGACACCATCTAGAGGTGGAAAAAAATATTTTATTACTTTTATTGACGATTGCACTAGATATTGCTATATTTATTTGCTTAATAGTAAGGATGAAGCAATTGAAGCATTTAAGCAATACAAGAATGAGGTAGAAAATCAATTGAATAAAAAGATCAAAATGATTAGAAGTGATAGAGGTGGAGAATATGAATCTCCGTTTGCAGAAATATGTTCGAAATATGGAATTATCCATCAAACTACTGCACCTTACACACCTCAATCCAACGGAATTGCGGAAAGGAAAAATCGGACATTAAAAGAAATGATGAGTTCTTTATTAATAAGTTCCGGATTACCGCAGAGTTTGTGGGGGGAAGCTATCCTTACAGCTAACCGAATACTCAACAGAGTACCCCCACAGCAAAACGCAATCTATTCCATATGAAAAATGGAAAGGAAGAAAACCCAACTTGAAATATTTCAAAGTGTGGGGGTGTCTAGCAAAGGTACAAGTTCCTTTACCTAAAAGGGTTAAAATTGGACCAAAAACAGTAGATTGCGTTTTCATTGGATATGCTACAAATAGTAAAGCATGTCGATTTTTGGTTCATAAATCTGATAATCCCGAGATTCATGTTAATACGGTAATGGAATCAGATAATGCTGAATTCTTTGAAAGCATCTATCCGTATAAAACTGAAAGCGAGTCGTTAAGTGAAAAACCTAAACGACCTCTGGAAGAACCAAAGGAAAATACTCCAAGTATAGAAGATCCAAGGCGTAGCAAACATCAAAGAACATCTACTTCCTTTGGACCAGATTTTGTGACATTATTGCTTGAAAATGAGCCTCAAACTTTTAAAGCAGCTATGTCGTCTTCTGATTCAGCATTTTGGAAAGAGGCAGTCAATAGTGAGATTCAATCAATTTTGGATAATCATACATGGGAATTGGTTGATCTTCCTCCAGGAAATAAGCCTTTAGGTTCGAAATGGATCTTTAAACGGAAAATTAAAAGCTGATGGCACTATTGACAAATATAAGGCAAGACTTGTTGTCAAAGGTTATAGACAAAAGGAAGGCCTTGATTACTTTGACACTTACTCGCCAGTAACGAGGATAACATCTATTAGGGTGTTAGTGGCACTAGCGGCTGTGTATGATCTTGAAATCCATCAAATGGATGTTAAAACAACTTTCCTAAATGGAGAATTGGAGGAAGAAATTTACATGGAACAACCTGAGGGTTTTGTGGTTCCTGGTAAAGAAAAAAAGTGTGCAAACTTGTTAAGTCGCTTTATGGACTTAAACAAGCACCCAAACAATGGCATGCAAAATTTGACCAAACAATGTTGGCAAATGGATTTAAAATCAACGAGTGTGAAAAATGTGTTTACATTAAAAATACTCCAGGTCATGAAGTCATTGTTTGTTTATATGTTGATGACATGTTGATAATAAGCAAAAGTATGGTAGATATAAATGCTACAAAGCGCATGTTGGCTAGCAAATTCGACATGAAAGACTTAGGAGTTGCTGATGTGATCTTAGGAATCAGAATTCGCAAGACTCCACAAGGTCTAGCATTATCACAGTCTCACTACATTGAAAAGGTACTTGACAAGTTCAAGTATTTGGATTTCAAAATTGCAAAGACTCCAATTGACGTGAGTTATGCACTTCAAAAGAATAAAGGTGAAAGTGACTCACAACTGGACTATGCAAGAGTATTGGGAAGTTTGATGTATATCATGAATTGTACGCGACCAGATATAGCATGTGCTATTAGCAAACTGAGTCGGTTTACAAGTAATCCCAATCAAATACATTGGATGGCAATGAAACAAGTTTTGGGATATCTGAAACATACCCAAAATTATGGTTTGCATTATAACAAATATCCTTCCGTGATCGAGGGATATAGTGATGCAAATTGGATCACCGGATCATCTGAAGTTAAATCCACGAGTGGATATGTTTTCACAATTGGGGGTGGAGCAGTGTCTTGGAAATCATCCAAACAAACGTGCATCGCTCGTTCTACAATGGAATCTGAATTCATAGCTTTAGATAAGGCCGGTGAGGAAGCTGAATGGCTCTGGAATTTCTTGGAAGATATTCCATTTTGTCCCAAACCTTTGGCACCTATATGTATACATTGTGATAGTCAAGCGGCAATAGGTAGGGCAGGGAGCGTTATGTATAACAAAAAATATCGTCATATCCGACAGAGACACAATACCGTTAGACAACTACTCTCTAGTGGTGTTATCACAAGTGACTATGTAAAGTCAAGAGATAACGTGTCGGATCCACTTACAAAAGGCCTATCTAGAGAGGCAGTTGAAAGATCATCAAAGGGAATGGGGTTAAAGGCCTAGGACAAGTCATCATGGCGGTAACTCTACCTAGCAGACTGGAGATCCCAAGAGCTAGGTTCAAAGAGATCAAATAAAGTTATGAATGACGGTTCAACATTGTCAACTAACTCAACCCATTCTCGTGATGAAGACAATGTCCAAAATTAGGTAAAGCATTAAGGTTTTTTTTCATGAGTCAATAAAGCTTAAAGCTTTTTAATGATTTGCTAAGTCTGGCAGGATATGACCAGATAGTGTGTCTTTAGGATTACACGTTTAGGAATCACTTATGTGAGTGTGAAGTGTAAGCCGCTTCAAGGAGAATGAAAGTAAAGGCCCATTCTCTAAGCACTCATGAAACCAGGCGGTGTTCATGGCTGAAACGAACACAACCGTGAGAACCATAGATGGTTAAGGATTGATTGTGTGACTTATGTTGTCTAGGTATACAACAAAGCTCAACGGTTCAAAGATATCAAATCTACCGATTGACCGAGTATATCCGATATAAGTTCACTACGGAAAGTTCAAAGGGAAACCTACTTATCCAGATGCAATCAATTCTTGCTTGTAAAACACACACACGTCCGTGCATTCCTTTAAGTTTATAGCCATTCCCCATTCATGGGGGGGATTGTTGGATTTTGTTGTTTAATAACAAAAGAAGTGTGAGTGGAAAATGGTGGGAAAAGAAATGGAGGGAAGTGAAATTTTGAATGAGTTCATTTCACTTATGCACTTTGTCCCTCATTGGTAGAAGGAAAGAAAATCTTTGTGTATATAAAGAGAAGCTCATCTTTTAGCTCTTAAAGAGCTAAGAAGAAGGCAAGCCTCGTGCCGTCGCCATCGTCGCTCGCTCGGCTCGGCTTCGGCTTCGGCTTCGGCTTCGGCTTCGGATTCGGATTCGGATTCGGATTCGGATTTGGATTTGTCAAAGATTGATTGATTAATCTTTTTGGACAAAAATTTTTTAAAATATTTAATTAATTAATTAAATTAATTAAAGAAAATTCAATCCGAAATAACCCGCGACCCAGTCCGGTCCGGCCCGTTTTTCTTTCCCGGATTATTTTAAATCCGCTTTATATTTCCCGCAATATTTTGAACAGCCATGGCTGTTCTGAAACAGTGTCACACCTGTTCTAACAGCTATGGCTGTTCTGAAAGGTTGCAAACCTCTTCAGAAACAGCACCAAGTTGGCTATAAATATTCCTTCAAATCCCAGAATATTTACTTACGAAATTTTCTGATTATCTTCTTCTTCTTCTTTTGCACTAAAATTCCAGTGTGTTTTGCTGCCATCGAGTGGTTCGCTGTTCATCGGCGTTTTTGGTACCAATACTCCGGTGAGTTAAATCGTTCTATCCTGGGAGGATATATTCCAAACCCTCGGGTACTTGAGGGGAATAATTTCCTTAAGGACACACTGTGTATTCAGTGGGCTCGATTTGTTCCTACAACGTTTCAAAAATTATTTTTGAAGTTCGAATACTGTTTTCAGAATTTGTTTCTACTAACTTTATGTTTCTATTTTTCAGAAAGATTACTGTTTTATTTATTTACAGCAATACAGATTGATAACAACCCGCTAACAAATTGAACGAAAAACTTGTGCTGAAATTTTCTCAAAAATATCAACTCAAATTAGTTTCTTGTAATTGTATTTTCTCCATCACCCTTTATATAGTATCACCTATAAATCCTTTTCCTATTTTATATAGTATCACCGATAAACCCTTTTCCTATTTGGTTGAGGTAATGATTTACTTAGGGTAAAAGTTTATTCCAAAATAAACTTCATGAAATTTCTTATGGAGATTTCGTTACTGCCGAACTTTATGGACTTTCCATAAAATCCAATACCAAATTGGATTATAAAAGTCTTATTACTATTTAATTACAAACAAAAAAAATCCCATTCTTAATGGGTTTAAATAGCCGACTCGTCCAATTATGGACTTTAACGTAATGTCCTTATGGACTTTCAGTTAATCCAATTTTAAAGACAAGTCTTTATGAATATTTTATATAACATATTTTATATAAAAATAAGTGTTAATATATATATATATATATATATATATATAAAACCAAGAGATATAATTAATTTTCTATTCAAAATAGAAAACTTCAATTTTTTCACAATATTAATTATATCCTCAGTGCTAGAAAAGAATATAATAATATTTCATTTGGACTAATAACTAAATTTGTTTGACTAATTAATTTTTTTAATTTAATTACCAAACAATAAAATAATTAATCCTCTAGCAACACTCCTTAACGAACGGATAGAATGAAGTATACAATTTACTCTTAAGAACCAGTAGAAGAATAATGTAGTAATTTCTTCTGTCCTTATAGCTCTGGGTCACCCTAGGATATGGTTCAACTGTCAAATCCTAATAGGCGACCAACTATGTGTTCATGTCAAATATAATCGACCATTGAATGACCTAAGAAACTCTTTTCTTCTTTCATTCAATTGCCCTGGCCAAGGTCTTAGTTTGGTCGTGTATAATGCATGACAACATGGAGTTTAAACCCATTACCAAGAGTTGACAGATTCTATCTTGATCAATCACTAATTCTACAAGTATTTAATCGTACCCAATATCCTTTCAACTGTCGCCCTAGGGCCATAGGTTTCTAATATCAAAGCACAATAAATAACTTGTCAATTACTATGACGATCTCAGGTCAAAGGAAATTTTTACATCACATTCTTCAAGAGAATATCCTATTGACAGTTTATGATAATTCTAACCATTAGGAATTATCCAATGAGTCGGTTCAATGATCATATCTCTATATGCATCATCTATCTATGTGATTTAGTTAATGAGATCAACTAATCTTTATAGCTCTGGGTCACCCTAGGATATGGTTCAACTGTCAAATCCTAATAGGCGACCAACTATGTGTTCATGTCAAATATAATTGACCATTGAATGACCTAAGAAACTCTTTTCTTGTTTCATTCAATTGCCCTGGCCAAGGTCTTAGTTTGGTCGTTTATAATGCATGACAACATGGAGTTTAAACTCATTACCAAGAGTTAACAGATTCCATCTTGATCAATCACTAATTCTACAAGTATTTAATCGTACCCAATATCCTTTCAACTGTCGCCCCATAGGTGTCTAATATCAAAGCACAATAAATAACTTGTCAATTACTATGACGATCTTAGGTCAAAGGAAATTTTTACATCACATTCTTCAAGAGAATATCCTATTGATAGTTTATGGTAATTCTAACCATTAGGAATTATCCAAGAGTTGGTTCAATGATCATATCTCTATATGCATCATCTATCTATGTGATTTAGTTAATGAGATCAACTAATCTTTATCCCATAAAGACGATCACATAAATATCAATATAACCGAATTACTAATGTCCAAATTAATATTCCTACGATTAAGAACAAATTTAGATTAAACTATAAGAAACTTCACTCTCATTATCATGATCTCCATCACAATGTCAACTCTCAAAATTTAATCAAGGACCTTATTATATTAATCAAGCAACTAATAACAACGATAAAAGAATATCAAATGCCATATATATTTTTATATCAAATACTTCACAAAAATACGTTCAAATCATCAAATGTGAGACTGGATCTAGGGCATATTTATATCCCTAACAATCTCCCACTTGCACTAGAGCCAATCGCTCTTGTACTTCATTCTCAATTTCCACTTGTGCTTGTCAAACTCCTTTGCGCCAAGAGCTTTAATGAATGGGTCTACAGCATTTTCCTTTTCATCAACCTTTTGAATCTCGACGTCTCCACGTTCAATGATCTCTCTTATCAAGTGATACCTTCGCAGAATGTGTTTGGATTTTTGGTGTGATCTTGGTTCTTTTGCTTGAGCAATGGCTCCAGTGCTGTCATACAACAATGGAATTGCACCTTTTATTAAAGGAACCACACCAAGTTCAGTTAGGAACTTTTTCATCCATACAGCTTCCTTAGCAACTTCACTAGTTGCTATATACTCTGCTTAAGTCACTGAATCAGCTACTGTAGCTTGTTTGGAACTTTTCCAACTCAAAATCTCCATAGATGAGGAATTGGTCTTTCGTCCTTCTTAAGTAATTAAGAATGGTCTGCACCACCTTCTAATGTTCCTCACCGGGGTTTGCCTGATATCAGCTAGTCACTCTAAGTGCATAAGCCACATCAGGACGTGTACATGTCATGGTATACATGATAGCGCCCACTGCACTAGCGTATGGGAACCTACTCATGCGTTCTCTCTCTTCAGGTGTTTTAGGACAATCTTCCCTACTGAGAGTAATTCCAGTGCCTATCTGTAGATAGCCTCTTTTGGAATTATCCATGTTATACCTTTTCAAAATGGTATCAATGTACAAAGACTGGAAAAGTCCAAGCAGTTTCCTCGATCTATCTCTATAGATCTTTATTCCTAATATATAAGCTGCTTCTCCCAAGTCTTTCATGGAAAACTGTTCAGATAGCCAAATCTTGGTACTTTGCAATGCCGGTATGTCATTCCCTATGAGCAATATATCATCAACATACAATACTACGAATATAGTTGTGCTCCCACTAACCTTTTTGTACACACAAGGTTCTTCTTTGCATCTAACAAAATTGTACTTTTCAATTGTCTTGTTAAAGAGAATATTCTAACTTTGAGAAGTTTGCTTTAGTCCACAAATGGATCTTTGTAGCTTGTAAATTTTATTATGATCAGAAGAAGATTTGAAACCTTCAGGTTGTGTCATGTACACATCCTCTTCTAGCTCACCATTAAGGAAAGCTGTTTTCATATCCATTTGCCATATTTCATTATCATAGTATGCTGCTATAGCAAGAAAAATCCAAATTAATTTGAGCATTGCTACGAGAGAGAAAGTCTCTTCATAGTCGACTCCTTCTTTCTGACGATATCCCTTGGCAACAAGACGGGCTTTGTAGGTCTCCACATTTCCGTCTGCTCCAATCTTTTTCTTAAAAACCCATTTACAACCTATAGGTTTTATATCCTTTGAAGATTCAACTAAAGTCCATACTTTATTTTCCTTCATTGATTCCATTTAGGATTCCATGGCCTTTTGCCATTTCTCATAATAGAACTTTGTATAGCCTCTTCATAGGTCCTAGGGTCATCATCATTATGATCAACCTCATTTGATGCATCATCTTGTACCATTAGATTTAATCTAGTTGATACATGATGTTCTCGTGTAGACCTTCTAAGAGGTGTAGACATGTAATTTTTGACCTTCCCCGAGATTTTATACATTTTAGTTTAAATATTTAGTTTAGGTCTAATATCGTATTTTAACTAGTTTTGACCCTTTTACTTTATTTTATCACAAAATGAAAAATTACAAAAATATTTTCTCTTATTTAGCTAATTGATATTTTATTTAGTTACTTTTAGTTTATTTACCTTTCATAAAATTAAAAATAAACAAAAATAGTTTCACTTTTAGTATTTAGTTTTATCTTAACTAAGAGTGATTTTTATATTTTATAAATACATTATAATTTTTAGAATAATATTTGGGATTTTAGCTAAAAGAGTTTGAACAACCCCAAAACTAGTCTCATTTTTTAATTTTATTAAGCAATTTTGGACCAACCCAATTACCCCTAGCCCCAAATAACCTTAGCCCAAATAACCTTAGCCCATTACCCCATCTTTAACTTTTCCATAACCCTACAGACCTGAGGCGGAAAAAAAAGACAACGGGAGACACCCTTGAACAGGCGTGGATCTTCTTCTTCAACACTCATCTCCAAGACCTCTCCTCCCTCACCACTGCAACTCGCCGGAGAAGAACCAGCCAAAGCCCTCATCTCCTTCACCCTACACTACCTCCCACACCCCTCACTAGAACAACCAACCAGCGACCCCTCATCTCCTTCACCTCTCAATCACCAAACCAACAGTTGCCGCTAGACGCCACCCAGCTCGCCGGAAAATGAGCTGCAATAGTCGTCACTCCTCTCCAAAACTTCATAGCCACCAAACTCCAAAATAAACTTAGTTCAAACAATACTACCTAAAAATGCCATAGAACACCAAATCCAGCTGGGTCGTCAAATCTAGGATTTATAAATTACCCTCAAACACACGCACAGTAATAGAAAAACAGAGTAGGAAACGGGAAACTGAGGTTCGAGATTCTGTTGGAGAACCAGTCCGAAGATCCGTGCGGTGGTTCCGTCGAGGTCCGAGCTTTGGTCCGATAAAGTTTCTGTTCGGATTTCTTGTACGTCGGCTCTGGTTGGTCATTTAATGAGAGGTTCCGTTTCCCTCTTCTTAATTTCTGCTGCTTTTGTTTCCATGACAAATTTTGTCAATTTATGAATGTTTTAAGTTGAAATGATGTTCTTGTTGCATACTGATTTATTTGGATCTGTTGTTTGGATGCTAATATTCTAGTTTTTTTTTATTTTCTCTGTTGCAGTTCGTGATTCAATCCTTTGGATTTGAACAAGTATAACTTGTTTTGGAACACTGGATGAGTGTGGGATTTAGGCTTAAATAAAGCCAAATGAATGTGAGAACCCATTTCAGTTTCTGTTGTTGATTTTAGCTAATTTTTGTTGTAGTTTGAAGATTCTATACAAAGTACCAGCACCCATATCACACTGTTCAGGCAAAGAGAATAATTAAAAAAAATAGCCATTAATCTGCTTTAGTTTTGTTCTTTTCAACGGTATGAAGAAATTTAATGAAATATGACTGCGTCTGTGTGAGCTGAGCCCAAAAGATTAATCTTTTGAATTGATACAAAAGATTTATATAATCTAAAGGCAGATTTAGGATATAAACTTTATGGGTTTAGCTTCGTAGGAAATGCTTTAGGTGCGGTTTAACCTATCATCGTGATTGTGTACACGTTCGCGTGACATAATTATGATTCTAAAAATAAATCGAGGTATGCGTTCGCGCAACTTCGGCTAAACTTTCTTAATATTAATAAAGTGTGATTAATTTTGGACACGTACGCATGACATGATTTTTGACGCGCCAAACGAAATGAGTACACGTACACGTGACTCACTTTAAGATAACTACATAATTATGAATAATCAAGCAATTAAAAGCGGTAACAGGTAAATGTACATAGGTTCCAAAACGAGTAATTAAACAATTTAACTAAGCTAGGTATGATTAAAGAGACCATGCTAAAACCATGGAACCCGGAAATGCCTAACACCTTCTCCCGGGTTAACAGAATTCCTTACCTGGATTTCTGTGTTTCGCGGACTGTAAAATAGAGTCAAACTTCCTCGATTTGGGATTTAAAATAAATCGGTGACTTGGGACACCATAAATTATTCCAAGTGGCGACTCTGAATAAAATAAATAATCCCATTTCGATTATTGTCACTTTAATTGGAAAAACTCCCTTATATTCCCTTCGGGAAAAAGGAGGTGTGACAGCTCTGGCGACTCTGCTGGGGACAAGAACCCAGAATCTCTGATTCAGGGTTCAAGAATTCGAGCTTGTTAATGTGATTTTTACTTGGCTTTATTGTTTGTTGATATTACTGTATTTTGTGGATCTAATGTGCTAATTGTTGTTTATTTACCGCTTTGATATTATTTGAACTGTATTAAAATATCTTTTTATGCCTCCCTTCTGAGTCTTCTAAAAATATGGTGCACACGTACGCGTGGCCCACTTTTTTTGTTAGAAGTCATACCAAATAGAACGAGGCTTGGGTAAGCAACAAGGCCGGGTAGACTTTCGTGCTCCCGGTACGTTGCCCCCACCTCGGGTCGAGCTGTCCGCTCGGGTAAGCCAGGTCTAGAACACAACCCCAGGTTTAAAAATAGAATGACATAACCTCATGCTGAATAGTAGGAACGTTGTTTGCATCATGTGCATTTGACTTTGGGGACTAAACACAGGGGTTGGGTCCATCTAGGACAGGTGCCCCAAAAATAAAAGACCATCCTGATGCATCTTATGTGCTACATGTTCCATTCTTCAAATGTAAAAAGGGTCATTTGGCGGACCAATGATGGTTGAGGGTAAATGAGAGAGAATAGAGGATGAAGTGTGAAATAAAGCAAGTAGGGCCCAGTTATGTTTTTCTTTCATATTTTTGTAAGAAAAAGACAAAAAAAATGAAAAATCCAAAAAGATTTTGCACTTTCCCATTATTTTTCAAAAAAAAAAGACAAAAATATGTTTTCTCCAAATCAGTGGTTTTTTTTAATTCTTGCCCGTATCCAATCTTCCCGAACTACGCATACCTGATTCTCGTCTTTCAGTGCATGATATGTAGGCAGCCCACAGAGGGTCCGGTCTTCCTAGTGAGTCTTAGGTTTTTGGCTTCGCGGGGTCTTAGCCAAATCTTGCATGTCTAGCCACTTTTGGCCACATCGTCCATTCTTGCAAAAATGGGGTCATTTGCGCAAAAGTGGTTCAATGACCCATGTCTTAGAATATTGAGTCCACAACCAGGTGTCATATTACTTTAAGGTTCGTCCTTTTTTATGTTTGCATCTTTAGCCACTTCTGGCCACATCGGCCATTCTTGCAAAATGGGTCGTTTTTTCAAATTAATTTTGGGCCATGATTATTGGGAGTTTGAATTTACATAAGCTTTAGTGAGGTATTTCCATGTCTATGAGGTCACCTTTGATGAGTTTGCGCTAATAAGCCACGTAGGTTAATTTTAGGAAAATAGCCACAATCATATCTTGCATGTGTCCAATAGGGAGTGTTATTGTCTCACATAGTATTCTAAGTCTTTGGCTCTATTTGGTCTTATTTTTCTCATACAGGTGTGGATCTACCTACCATAGCTTGAGCATGATAGACGCCCCAGGACCATCCAGTCAGGATCACTGCATTTAGGAGCTGCTTACGGAGATTTTTTTATGTTTTGAGTCTGTTTTTTTAATGTTGTCTTGTACTTTATAGTCGTGTCCAGTTGTACTGATTCTTTTAGTTGGTGTCAGAGTTTGTCGCAGTATAGTTGAGTTTGTCGAGTATCTCATTATCATACTTCCTATGATATATTTGAAAACCAAAATTTATAAATGAAAATCCAAAAGATTTTATTTTTAGTCTATTACATTTCCAGAACTACGCTTGATCTGATTCATGAGGGACATGATACGTAGGAAACCTACAGGGTTTGATCGATTCATCATTAAAAAAACAAAAAAAAAGAGAAAAAGAAAGAAAAAAAAATGAAGTTGTGGGACGTGAGAAATGAGAGAAAAGAAAAGAGCGATAATCAGAAAGAAAAGAGGGGGATGAAAAACCAAGCGGTGCTAGAAAGGAAATTGAAGAAGGAAACGGGGCAAGAAGAGTGAAATTGGGATGTTGCCATATGACCTTCGTACCCTCGAAGTCATTTTAGAACTGATAACTGTGACTAGGTGCATTGCACATAATGTGAGATTATCTTATGTTAAATGCCCATACGCTAACATGATGACTTCTTTTGGTTCCTCTTTGTTATCTTCATTATAGTAGAAGGGTGGTTGGTTTGTGGTTCTTAAACTGGTAACTCTTTCCTCCAAATAAAGTCGAAAGGCAATGGCAGACAACAACAAAATTGAGTTGGTTGATACTGGTGCCCGAAAGCAATTGGTTGAACATGACACTGGGTTGGTTGAAGAGATAAGGATGTTAAGACAACGCATGGCGGACATGTATCAGGCTTGGATGACTGGGAAGGCACCAGCCCCGCCACCACCTAGCTTCCTAGATGCTGCTCTTACCCAATCTCCGGTCATAGTGCCAGATGATCACCCATACTCTCCAGATTCTCCCGCTTATCACAGCTTTCCCAACCACCCTAGTAGCTCCACCACTCTTCCTCCAACTACCTTTCCCAAAAATTGCCCTCCTGTCATATCCACTATCCCCATGATCACAACTTCTCAACAATCTTTCCTTCATAAATCCAACAATAAACACCCACTCAAAACTCATGATGCCCGATATTACCCCTCAGAGGTTGCCCACAAGGTCCCTGACTCATACAATCATAACTTTCGGAATGAGCCTCAGGTTGAAAATAAAAAGTCCACAGGAAAAGAAGGGTGAAATGAGATATCCAGGAAGCTGAAAGGTATAGAACAGTCCTTATAGAGCATGCAAGGGAAGAGAAATCAGATTAACATGTCTTACAATGACTTGTGTATGTTCCCTGATGTTCATCTGTCTGCGGGGTTTAAAATGCCAAAGTTTAACTTAGATGACGGGCGTGGAGATCCAGTAGCCCATATGAGGGGTTATTGCAGTGACATGAGAAGTGTTGGCGGGAAAGATGAGTTATTGATGGCGTATTCCAGTGAGAGTTTGAGTGGGGCAACCTTGGAATTGTATACTCGTCAAGATGTCAATAAGTGGCATGCATGGGATGACATGGCTCAAGATTTTGTTCGACACTTTCAGTACAATCTAGATATTATCCCAGACCGCTCCTCCCTATCTAAGATGGAAAAGAAACCGGAGGAAAGTTTTAAGGAGTTTGGGCTCAGATGCAGGGAACAAGCTGCTCGGGTCAGTCCCCCGATTGGTGAATGTAACGACCCGGCCAGTCGTTTTAAGAATTAACGCCCCGTTTCCCTATTAACTGCATTCCCCGTGTTTGTTTCTGCTATTGTGAGTTGTCGGGAGGATTCGTTTTGTGTTTCGGAGTGTTTTGGGACACTTAGTCCCTAAATGAGAGTTTTAGCCTTAGAATTTGGACCGTAGTCGGAGAAGTGTAAGGACGGCCTCGGAATGGAATTCCGTTGGTTCCGTTAGCTCCGTTGGGTGATTTCGAGCTTAGGGGCGTGTTCGGATTGTGTTTTGAAGGTCCGTAGCTTAATTAGGCTCGATAGTGAGATTTTGATATCGGGGTCGGAATGGAATTCCGGAAGTTGGAGTAGGTCCGTCGTGTCATTGGGACGTGTGTGCAAAATTTCAGATAATTCGGACGAGGTTTGATAGACTTTTTGATCAAAAGCGGAAATTCAAAGTTTTGGAAATCCTTAGGCTTGAATCCGAGGGTGATTGAGTGTTCCGAGGATTGGTACAAGTTTGAATAGTGGTATATGACTTGTTCGTATTTTTGGTTGAGGTCCCGGGGGCCTTGGGATGATTTCGGAAGGTTGACGGAAGAAAATTATAAGGTTTGGAAGCAGCTTCAGGTGTTGAAGATCTGTCATAACCGCACCTGCGGTTTGGGGACCACAGGTGCGTGATCACAGAAGCGATGGAAGAGCCGCAGATGTGACCAGGCGCTTGGAGACCAGAATACGCAAGTGCGAGGGGTTGAAGGCACCTGCGAGACCGCAGGTCTGGTAAAAGAAGCGCAGGTGCAGCCCATTGCAATTAATGAAATACGCAGATGCGCACCTGCGATCGCAGGTGCGGGTCCGCAAGTGCGATGAAATGGCCGCAGGTGCGGAAACCCTGGGCCAGAATGTCACGACCCAAAATCCACTAAGGGTCGTGATGGCGCCGGACACCATTGTCAGGCAAGCCAACACCAATTTACTTGTAATTTCTTTTTTTAACAAACTTAATATTAAATAATCCCTTAATCATCCCAGAACCCGGTGTCACAAGTGCATGAGCAATCACTAAGAAATCAAATAAAGTACAATAACTATCCGGAATACAAATTGGATAGAAAGTAATTACAATACACTGAAAGAGACTATACTGGCTGCGGGTCGCCTCGAGGAATGCAGCTCACCTAGTCTCCGTATCATCCATGCTGCTACGCCCACTAGGCCACTAGAGATACATGTGCCTGTGCAACAAAAATGCACATCAAGTGTAGCATGAGTACGAAGACAACATGTACTCAGTAAGTATCCCGTTTAATCTCGAAGAAGTAGAGACGAGAGGTCGACTTCGACACTTACTAGTGGTCCAATAATAATATGCCAATAATATAATAAATCAAAGATTTTATAAACATGGTTGCAACTCAATAGAATAAAGCAAATAAATAATTCTTTCTTTTATAGGAAATTTCCAGATTCCTTTTGATCATTTATACATTTATCTCAGGCCAGGGAGAACGAATATCAACATTCATAAATCTCAAGGCAAACATTACAAGCATGCGCAAATCATGCCCAGGTCGTACGACCCGATCCAACAGTATTTAAATTGTGCACTGCCAAAGGGTCGAATGGCGCGAACCATAGATGCATCTATTACCCCGCGCGCGAATCATACATGCGATGCGGTCAAATATAAATAAGCAATCACCCTGCTCGCGAATCATACATGCGGCGCTGGTACACATAGAAACACACATTTTAACAGTCAATCAAGACTATTATTCAAGGAGGTGTAAATTTCTCTTCTACAAGTCAAGAAATGAAGTTTAACTCTTTTAGAAAGTCATTTGCCACTTCGATATGATTTAAGCAATTTAAACTAACAATAAGGTTACAAGTATTACAAGTAAAGCATGCTTTTGGGTCCTAGACTACCCGGACATAAGCATAATAGTAGCTACGCATGGACTCTCGTCACCTCGTGCGTACGTAGCCCCCGCAAATAGCAGCACATATCTAATTAATTCACCTATGGGGACAATTCCCTCTTACAAGGTTAGAAAGGAGACTCACCTCGCTCCGAAGTTCCATAACCGGCAATCCACGCCCTTCCGAAGACTCAAATCAATGCAAAATGCTCCAACACTAGCCAATAATTATGTAAACCCATTAATATGAGATCAACTACTCATTATAATCCAATTTATAACAACTCCTAACACCGATTGAAAAGTTGACAAAATCGCCCTCGGGCCCACGGGCCCGGATTCCGAAATTTTTCAAGGATAAAATTTACCCACAACCTCACGAACTCAAATATATAATTTACTCTTAATTTCATGCCCAAATTCGTAGTCAAAATCCAAAAATACCAATTTTATAGGTTTTTCCCTAAACCCCAAGTTTTCCACTAACTTCCATGCTTAAATCCGTGTATAAACCATGTATTTAACCCATAACTAGAAGAAATCACTTACCTCATGATATATGACGAAGCCCCCTCTTCAAAAGCTCCAAAAATCGCCCAAGCCGAGTGAAAAATGGGTGAAATGAACTCAAACCCCGTTTTTAAACATTCTACCCAGCCCAGGTCCACCCTTCTTCGCGAACGCGGAAATGCCCTCGCGTTCGTGAAGCACAACCTGCTTCAGCCCCAAATTTCTTCATCGCGTTCGCGGCGCGGTGCTCGCGTTCGCGAAGGTCAGCTTCCCAGACCCTACGCGTTCGCGTACCAGGCTTCGTGTTCGCGCAGGCCAACGACCTCAGGCCCAGCTCCCCTCTTTTCTTCTATGCGTTCGCGATCGCCCATTCGCGTTCGCGTAGACAACTCAGCCCACCCCTCCGTGTTCGCGACCTCCACTACGCGTTCGCAAAGGCCAAATCCAGCAGCCTCCCACCTTCCTCTTCGGGATCGTGGGACTCCATTCGCGATCGCGAAGAAGGAAACCAAAAACAAAAATCTGCAGCAATAACACAGCCCGAAATGATCCGAAACCACCCCAAAACACACCCGGGACCCCCGAGGCCCCGTCCAAATCACACAAACCAGTCCTATATCATAACACGGACCTACTCGAGGCCTCACATCACATCAAACAACGCCGAAATCACGTATCACACCCCAATTCGAGATTTATGAACTTTAAAATTTCAAACTTCCACTTTCTATGTTTAAACCTATCAAATCACGTCCGGAATCGGAATCCGACCCTGATATCAAAAAGTCCACTTCTGGTCAAACTTCTGAAAAACCTTCAAATTTCTATCTTTAGCCAAATGACTCCAAAATGACCTACAGACCTCCGAATTCACTTCCGATCGCGCTTCCAATACCAGAATCACCATACGGAGCTTTTCCCAGACTCGGAATCCCAAACGGACATTGATAACATTGAAATGCACTTCAACCCAAACTTATGAAATTCCTCCAAAAATGCTAACTTCCACATAGGTGTCGCAACGTTCCCGGGTCTTCCAAAACCCGATCCGGACATACGCCCAAGTCCGATATCATCATATGAACCTGCTGGAACCTTCGAATCCCGATTTCGAGGTCGTTTACTCAAAAACCCATTCTTAGTCCATTCTTTCAACTTAAAGCTTCCGAAATGAGAATTCTCTTTCCAAATCAACTACGAACTTCCCGAAATTCAATTCCGACCATGCGTACAAGTCATAATACCTGAAATGAAGTTGCTCATGGCCCCAAACTGCTGAACGACGCTCTAGAGCTCAAAATGACCGATCGGGTCGTTACATTCTCTCCCGCTTAAACATACGTTCGTCCTCGAACGTGCTGAGAACTACACTGAAGTAGTCTGAAATCACTGTTTGACACCTCGAGCACCTATCCGTGCTACCACAACCCAGCTGGACACCTTAGCTTGTTTAATCTGGAGATATCGCTTTTCACTTAAGCAAAATAAGCCTTAGAACCCAACTCCAACATCCGAAATTCTCTACCAGGCCTTGTGACGACCCGACCCGTCGTCATGTGAGTTACCGCCCTGTTTCCCCCATGTTATGCTTCTACATGTTTCATTATCAGTATTTGATGGGTTAGAGTGGGTTTGGAATGGTTTTGATAAGAAATGAGACACTTAGTCTCTTTTAAGAAGGCTTAAGTTGGAATAGTCAACCGGATGTTGACTTTTGTGTTAGAGGGCTCGGATTTGAATTCTGATGATTTGGTTAGCTTCGGGGGATGATTTGTGACTTACGAGTGCGATCGGAATTGATTTTGGAGGTTCGGTGTATAATTAGGCTTGAATTGGCGAAGTTAGTATTTTGGTGAATTCCGGTTGGTAGGTGAGATTTTGATTCGGGGGTCGGAATGAGATTCCGAGAGTTGCTGTAGCTTCGTTAGGTGATGTTGGATGTGTGTGCAAAATTTCAGGTCATTCGGAGGTGTTTTGGTTGGGTTTCTGATCGAATGCGTGTTTCGGAAGTTTTAGAAGAACTTAGGCTTGAATTCGATGAGAAATGATGGTTTTAGTGTTTTGAGGTGTTTTGATGATTGGAGCAAGTTTGAATAAGGTATTGGATCATGTTTGTATTTTTGGTTGAGGTCCCGAGGGCCTCGGGGTGATTTCGGATGGCTAACGGGAAGTGTTGAACTTAGGAGATTGCAGAACCTGTGCTGCTTCTGGTATTTTCGCTCCTGCGGAAATGGGACCGCAGAAGCGGTACCGCAGAAGCGAGTCAAGAACCGCAGAAGCGACAGGCATCGCAGGTGCGGAGATGCTGACCGCATCTGCGGAGTCGCGGATGCGACCGTAGGACCGCAGATGCGGAATTTTGGAAGGCTAAAGGAAACCGCACCTGCATAAAAGGAATCGCAGATGCGAGACCGCAGAAGCGGTCTAGTAACCGCAAAAGCGGTCTTGTCCGCAGAAGTGGCTCCCCATCGCAAAAGCGGAAGTCGCAGATGCGGCTGTGTAGCCGCAGATGCGGAAATAACTGGTCAGAAAGGGTTTTAATTCCCTTCGCGAAATATTTACAGAACACATATTTTGACTTCGGACTTGGGGTGTTCTTGAGCGATTTTGAAGAGGAAATTCAAGGACTTCGATCAGGTAAGCATTCTTGGACTTAGAACACAATTTTATCATGCAAAAACATGAAATTTCACTGAAAACTTAAGGAAATAAGATCAAAAATGGTGGTTTAGGGCTTGAAACCTAAGAGAACAAAAATGAGAATTTGAAGGGTCATTTGGACTCGGATTGTGGTAAATTTGATATGTATAGACTCGTGGCGAGACGAGAAATCCGGTGATGTGAATTTTGTAATTTTTAGAGACGTGGGCCCGGGACTCGGGTTTTGCCAACTTCGTGATTTTCGATGTTTTTCGAGTCTTTTCGATTGTGTTATATTCCCTTAGCATATTGTGACGTATTCGTTGTGGTTTTGGTCAGATTCGACGCGCGAAGAGGTGAATTCGAAAGGCAAGGGCATAGCAAGCTAGGACTTTGGCCGGCTTGAGGTTAGTAATAAATGTAAATGCTGTGTTGAGGGTTTGAAACCCCGAATTTTGCACAACGTAGTGCTATGTGAGGTGACTTGCACGCCGGATAACGGGCGTGGGGTAGAGCACCGTCGGGGATTGTGACTTGGTCCGTCCCGTTTAATAAAATTGATACCTATTTGATTGTAGATTTGTAATATCCTTATAAAAATGGATTAATTGTCCTAATTGGGCTTCGTGCCAACTACTTGAATCCTTCAGGGATTATTTTACTGGTTTCTTACCATATTTATAGATATTGAACTCAGTCCTGGTGTTTGACACTGTTTTGTAGACTTAGCCATTTTTCTTAAAGCAGAAACTAAATTAATAGTTTTAAATAAAGTTTGGGCTGAATATTTTTATACTATTGTGCCGAATGGCTTATGTGATTTTGGACTGATTATTGGATCGGGCTGCACGCTGCAGTGGTATGATAATGATATTGATATGAGGCCAAGGGCCTGTTTGATGCCACGAGATGGCTTATTATTGCGCTTGGGCCGTAAGGGGCCCCTCCCGGAGTCTGCAGACCCCCAGTGAGCGCCGTCGATGTTAAATAAATGGAGCGGGCTGCACGGCCGCAGCGGGGTACTGGAGGTACCGGTTTATGTGTTGCATTGCATACTTGATTGCCATTTACTTATTTATCTGCTGTGATATTCTATAATTGTTTTTCATTATTTTATTGAGTTGATATTATTTAGATTGAGCTGCTGTAATTATAGCTTCCTTTGTGCCTGTCCAGGATTTCTTACTCTCAACCCTTATTTATGTTTATTACTTTCTGGGTTGGAAGTACTCACAATACTCCCTGCACCTTGTGTGCAGATCCAGGCACACCACAGGGTGAGTGAGGATTTGTTAGCTGAGCAGCAGGATCTGGGAGTATCGAGGTAGCTGTATGGCGTTCGCATCCTTGATCTCTCCCATCTATCTTTATCCTTTTATTCGCATTTTCTTTCCTAGACAGATTTGTGATTAGGTGAATATTCTGTATTAGAAGCTCATGTTCGTGACACCAGATTCTGTGGGCTGACTAGTATTTTATTTTGGGGTTTTTCGAATATTAGAGATTATTTCAGAGATTTCGCACTTAAATTTGGTATTTTATTAGTGAATATTTATTTATCTATCTAGATTAATTGGCTAAGGTTGTGTACATGGTCGGGCTTGCCTAGCAATATGTTGGGCGCCATCACGACCGGGTTTGGGTCGTGACAAGGTGGTATCAGAGCTTAGGTTACATGGTCTCGCGAGTCATGAGCCGGTTTAGTAGAGTCTCGTGGATCGGTACGGAGACGTCTGTACTTATCCTCGAGAGGCTGCAGAACCTTTAGGAAAACTTCACATTCTTGAATTCTTATCGTGCGTTCTTGATTCAGCTTGAAAAGAAACTCTTGAAATTCATTCAACGTGTTCGTACGCGCGCGTGAGCGCTCAGTAACAGATGTGCCTAAATAGCTTGTGATGCCCTGATCGAGGGGTGAGACGTGATCTTTGTGAGTTGATGTCGGGCAAGTTGGGTGGACTTGAGGTCGGATTTTGCTTATGGCTTGAGCACCAAGATGCTGATTATGTGAGCTGTGTTTTTGAACTTATACGTTCGGTATTGTCCCCATTAGCGGGAATGATAGTTGGGTAGCTATGTGATGAGTACGTTAGCATTTGTGAGAGGTATCTATACTTGGAAGTGGCGAGGAAGGCCTGCTGGATGATAGAAGAACTATTAGGTGTTTGAATTTCCATCGTGATTCGAGGTATAGCTCCGAGTTATGGGCGTGTGAAGAATCTTTTCAAGATCCTAGTTGGGAGTGAAGTAAGTTGCATGTTACGGTATGAGTTCAGACTCAGGAAGACGAAGTACCTGTGTAATGTGTATAATGGTGGAAGACATACAGAAATGTTATATTGAGGCGAAAATAGGTGGGTTATCTCCCGCGGAGTGTTCTAAAGTGGTGTGATCCTTATGTGTATGTTAGGATATCTCATTTACAAGTAAAGAAAATGTGTTGAAATCTAAATTGGTCGCTTAGGGAGTGGGTGTATCTGTCGCGAAGGTGAAGGTGAGAATTGCAGAAGAGTGAAATTCTAACTGATCTATGATTTCACAAGCCTATAGAGGATTTGAGTTAATCTCACTATGATATCATGACAGCAATAGAGTACATGCGTAGGATTTATTGAGTGCGCTTTGATCTATGGCTTCGAGCCAAGTTAGGGAGTTTGCTATTGATTAAGTTTATTGCACGGCTAGGTGCTATGTTCGTTCCAGTTTGAGGCGCGTTGGTGAGTTAGTTATGGCTTGCGAAGATTGGGGTCGAGGATGGCTGTGAAGGAATTTATTTTTATTTTCAAAGGTTATACGGTACCTCGTATGTGTGTGAGAATCACAGAATTTCTTAAGTTGCTGCTAGTAAAGGGCGCTCGGTGTATAGAGTAGGGAGATGCGCGCTTGTAATGTGACGAAGTCATATCTTGCGGTGTCGGAGTGCTAACAAGGCACGGGTGGTTCTGTTGATTTGACCAGGCTAAATGTAGTTAAATAGAGTAAATGACTCTCGAGAATGGTACTAATGTGGTCGAGATTCTACATGTGACAATTGGGTATCTTGAATTTGTATATGTGATTAGAACTGAGTCTCCATTGGGAGAGGTCAAGATGTGTAATTTTTCTATGTCAATTATGGGCTCCTATGTAGCACTATCAGGAAGGTGCAAGTAATGGTTCGGAATTCGTAGAATGTTCTAGGATGTTTTGATTTGCGATGTAGCAGTTGGAAGGTACGAAATGGTTCGTGGGATGTGAGACAGCATGGTCTCGTGATTCAAAGTCACTCGGGATGAGTGCGGATGGATGGTGTTATATGTTGAATGCAGTTACTATTATTTCTAGGGCAATCAGGGTAAGTCGAAAGAAGATGGATTGGTTAGCCAAATATCTGTTGGCATATTGGTGGTAGAGATCAATTCCTTCAGCATGATCAGGTTACGCGTGTGATTTGCGGCGGTTCAGGTGAGGCCTGTCGTCCGCCGTAAACGATGTTATTCGAGAGTACTCCATTATTATGGGTCTGTGACGTGTAGGCGGATCCCGAAAGGGTTATGGTGGGTTAGACCACTACTTAGAGATTTGCATATTCTACGGTTATGAGAATTCACCTGTGTGTTGCTATGGTTCTCCTGAAGTGAGTTAAGTGGGAAGTTTTATATGATGAAGTGTTAATCTAATAATGGTTCCGAAGTTGTGATGAAGAGCGTGTCCTATCGTATGTGGGCATGTTGGGTGCAATGAGTGGTATGGAATTTGAAGTGAAGATAGAGGTAACAGCTCGGTATGGACCAGGATGTCACGAGCTCGGATGAGCAGGGAAGTAGTTTCGACGTTTAAGGTAAGTCGGTATTGTCTTCGGTGTCACCTGAGAACGGTGTTTTGCGAAAGGGCTTTGCATCCTGGTTAATGATCCTTGATCGCTTTTCAGCGTTAGTGCGGCCGATGGTTTGGAGGTACGACCCAGTTATCTGTAATGGTAGGTTGTGGGAGGGTGTCCCACAGGAAGAGTGTGTAAGTATGGCAGTTAGTCACTTGATTTATTGAAGACTTGAACCAAGTATGAAGGTTGTGTTAATATCGTTGAATTGAGAATATATGCCCGGAGGGCACTCAGTCTATTGAGTTGTGGACTACTAATGATTCCTCCGACTGTGATGGATGTTCCTATGTGTTACGAGTGGAAGATGAGTTGTTAGGGACCTTTGAAAGGTAATTAACCTAGTTCAGTGCGAGCAGGATCAGCTTGAGGTCGGCGGATGGATTCAAATGTGAATATGGGCTCTATGTCAGGCCAAACGGGTTCATTTCAGTGATGCGCTCCTTATGGAGGAGGAGTCAGGGGGTTATTCCGTTGTCAGATATTTAATGCAGTGATACACTATGCCATGTGGGTTTTGAGACGGTTTGAGAAAATGCTTATGTGTTGAGGATTCGCGTAGAAATGATGTTCATGAGCAAAATGGCTCTCGAGATTCAGATTGTACATCACACCTCAGTTGAGTTTGAGTTTTGGTAGCTTATAGCGCTATATGTCCCCTCAGGGACGGTATTGTGCACTTAGAATACTTGTGACCGAAATTCGGTATTTTATATTAATGAGCAATTTAGCTTGATGTACACCTCTTTAGGTGAGTGTTATGTGTGGATCGGGTGGCACACCGCCATGAGTGTGTTATTTGGATCGGGTTGCGTGCCGCAACAGTATGATATTGAGCATGGTTTTCTATATGCTATTTTTGTATGCCTTGCTTCTTATTTTTCTAAGGAGAGCACATAGTAGTGCGTGAGTTAGGCAGTTCCTTTCAGAGTTCTTTTTCTTTTTGTACCGCGTTCGTATCGGTAGCCTATCGGCGCTTTGTGGCATCATATGAGACTTTTAATTATGTCTGGGGTGGCTTATTGCCCGAGCAGTTCGTACTGGGTGAGACGAGATTATTGAATTCGATCTCAGTGCAATCTGAGCAGATGAAGTAAATTAAGGGGGCTAAGACCATTATTTGGTTCAGAATGAGGTGATAGTTCTTGCCAGAAGTATAGACCCAATGAATGGTTGGTTCGGCAGTGTCATGAATTCATACAGATCTCATCCGTCGTGTCGGTATTGGAAGAATTTGAACAAGACCTATGTAGGTCATGCAGAGCATGGGATGTGTAATGATTCTCTTTGGCTCCAGACATCAATTGAGCATGGTTGTCGATTTCAAGCATAGTGACTAGAGGTGTTCCAGGTGGAAGTAGTATTTAGATAGGATCGCGAGTTGCAACAAAGCCGTGTGGAAACATGACCTTGCGGGTCAAACTTGTGTGTCCTATTCTATGATGTGAGACAGGGTCTCAGCCTTGTGTTGTGGTAGTTCTGATGAGCTTGAGTTACCGCTCTTTCGTTTGAGTCATTTTCATGATTTGAGTATGTTCAGACCGTTTCTTATTGGTACGCGTATTATGCAAGTTGTGGCTTAGGCCGGTATTGAGGTGTCATATCACCAGAGTGGTGTGTTGGATTTGAGGATCGTTGGTGTCACTAATGAATACGAACGGACGATTTCAGTATGTTGGAAGGGTAATGTCGAGCTTCGACTCAGAAAAAAAATTTGATGTAGTATTTGCCAAAGGAGAAGTGGTTTCATGAATGGTTGATCTGAGAAATGGTGATGGCTTACTGCGCGTTTTAGTTAACAGTTGCAGTATATGTAAAGGTGTTGGAATGAGACTTTGGCTAATAAGAGATTTCTATTGGTACTTGGTTGTTGTGGGCAGTTGCTGTGAATGGGAGTTATCGTTGCGTGTGTTTGAGTTATTGGTATATCATATAATTGCACCCGAGGTTGCAGGCATGGTCTATTACTGCTGGTTTAGGCTTATTTTGAATATAGATGTGAGGTTCTTATCTTGTGTATGATTTCGGAAAGTGCAGGGTGGTTCTATGATTTATGGACTAGATGGATTGTGAAAATTTCAGCTATGTTGTGTTATCGGGCCTTATGTCGAGATAGGGTGACGTGGGTATCACCCCGGGTTATATGCACGNNGTTATATTCCCTTAGCATATTGTGACGTATTCGTTGTGGTTTTGGTCAGATTCGACGCGCGAAGAGGTGAATTCGAAAGGCAAGGACATAGCAAGCTAGGACTTTGGCCGGCTTGAGGTTAGTAATAAATGTAAATGCTGTGTTGAGGGTTTGAAACCCCGAATTTGCACATCGTAGTGCTATGTGAGGTGACTTGCACGCCGGATAACGGGCGTGGGGTAGAGCACCGTCGGGGATTGTGACTTGGTCCGTCCCGCTTAATAAAATTGGTACCTATTTGATTGTAGATTTGTAATATCCTTATAAAAATGGATTAATTGTCATAATTGGGCTTCGTGCCAACTACTTGAATCCTTCAGGGATTATTTTAATGGTTTCTTACCATATTTATAAATATTAAACTCAGTCCTGGTATTTAATACTGTGTTTGAAATCTCAGCCTTTTTCTTAAATTAGAAATTAAGTTAACATTTTTAAATGAAGTTTCGGCTGAATATTTTTATACTATTGTGTGATTTTTGGACTGGTATGGGATCGGGCTGCACGCCGCAGCAGTATTATAATGATATTGATATAAGGCCAAGGGCCTGTTTGATGCCACGAGATGGCTTATTATTGCGCTTGGGCCGTAAGGGGCCCCTCCCGGAGTCTGCACACCCCCAGTGAGCGCCGTCGACGTTAACTAAATGGAGCGGGCTGCACGGCCGCAGCGGGGTACTGGAGGTACCAGTTTATGTGTTGCATTGCATACTTGATTGCCATTTACTTATTTATCTGTTGTGATATTTCTATAATTGTATTCATTAGTTTATTGAGTTGATATGATTTAGATTGAGCTGCTGTAATTATAGCTTACTTTGTGCCTGTCCAGGATTTCTTACTCTCAACCCTTATTTATGTTTATTACTTTCTAGGTTGGAAGTACTCACAATACTCCCTGCACCTTGTGTGCAGATCCAGGTACACCACAGGGTGAGTGAGGATTTGTTAGCTGAGCAGCAGGATCTGGGAGTATCGAGGTAGCTGCATGGCGTTCGCAGCCTTGATCTCTCCCATCTATCTTTATCCTTTTATTCGCATTTTCTTTCCTAGACAGATATGTGATTAGGTGAATATTCTGCTTCTAGAGGCTCATGTTCGTGACACCAGATTCTGTGGGCTGACTAGTATTTTATTTTGGGGTTTTCGAATATTAGAGATTATTTCAGAGATTTCGCACTTAAATTTGGTATTTTATTAGTGAATATTTATTTATCTATCTAGATTAATTGGCTAAGGTTGTGTACATGGTCGGGCTTGCCTAGCAGTGTGTTGGGCGCCATCACGACCGGGGTTGGGTCTTGACAGGCCTGTTTCCAATATAAGAGCAATGTATCAATCACTACACGCTGTACTAAAACATGATTGCATACATTTGCTGAATTCACACCTTGCACCACTTTATCCACAGGATCACAATAACATTCTCTGATCAAATTAGTCGAAATTCCACGAATCTGATGCTCCCAATGCACCTCATGATATATACAAGTCTTGTTGCAACTCTCGCAACACCGCAACGATGGAAGAGACGTGAATAATTCATAACCAACTGCCGAGCCGACAAGTCGTTGAGTCTATACTCCTGACAAGAACCGTCACCTCATTCCGAACCAAATAATGGTCTTTGCTCCTTAATATACTTCATATAATTAGATTGCACTGATCCTAAATCCAGTGATCTCGTCTCACCCAGTACGAACTGCTCGGGCAATAAGCCACCCCGGACATGATCAAAAGTCTTATATGATGCGACAATGTGCCAATAGGCTACCAACTCAAACGTAATACAAAAGGGAGACAAATTCTGGAAGGGACTACTCGACTCACGCGTTAATATGAACTTTCCTCAGAAAATGGGAAACAAGATACACAAAAATAGGATATAGAAAGCTGAATTCAACATCACACTATTGCAGCGTGCAACCCGATCCAAACAACATACCCATGGCGGCGTGCCACCCGATCCACACATAAAATTCACATAAGGAGATACACACCGAGATAAATTGCTCATTACAACAAGATACTGAATATCGGTCACAAGCACGCTAAGTGCATAATACCCATCCCTGGGGAGACATATAGCGCCATAAGCTAACAAACTCAAGCACAACTAAGGTGCGATATATGTTCTGAAACTAAAGAGCCATCCTGCTCACAAACACCATCGATATACGAAACATCAACACATAAGAAAACTCGAGCCGTTCACAACTCACACGGCACAATATAGCAATACGTGAATTAGCCGATGATGAAATATCATCCAACGTCCGAATACTCCTCCATAAGGAGCGCTATGCTGAAATGAACACATCCGGCCTGATATAGAGCCCATATTCGTACTTAAATCCATTCACAGACCTCAAGCCGATTCTGATCGTACCGAACTAGGTCCATAATCTTTCCTGGGTCCATAATAACCCCCTTTTCCCATAACACACAAGAACAACCATCATAACCGGAGTAATCCTCCGCAGTCCACAACCCAATAAACCGAGTGCCCTCCAGGCATCAATTCTCAAATTAACGATATCACCACAATCTTCATACTTGGTTTAATTCTTCAATCAATCAAGTGACTACATGCCACACTTATACAACCTTCCCATGGGGCACGCTCCCACTACCTTCTGTGACAGATAACATGTCTGTACATCCAAACCACCGGCCGCACTAATGGTGAAAAGCGATCAAGAATCCTTAACCAGGATGCAAATCCTTTTTCACAAAACACCGATCTCAGGTGACGTTGAAGACAATGCCAGCTTACTCTAAACATTCAAATCCCTTTCCTGCTCATCCGAGCTCATGACATCCTTGTCAACACCGAACCGTAACCCTGATCCTCACTTTCAGATTCCATACCACTCGCTGCACCCAACATGCCAATATGCGATAGCACCAGATCTTCATCATAGCTCCTGAACCACTAATATGGTAAACACTTCCTCACCTCGAAGCTTTTTAATTAACTCATTCCAAGAGAACCATAGCAACACACGAGTGAATTCTCACAATCGTAGAAGATGCAATTCTTCAAGTAGTGGCCTAAACCACCATAGCCCTTTTCGGGATTCGCCTACACATAGCAGGCCATAATACTAGAATACTTTCGAATAAATTCAATTACGACGGCCGACAAGCCTCACCCGTACCATCACAAATCACTTGCATAACTTAATCACGCTGAAGGAACTGATCCCTACCACCGGTATGCCAATTCAACCATGGTTAACCAATCCAACCTCTTCCAATTTATCCTTAATTGCCTTAGAATAATAATAACTTCATTCAACACGTAACACACTCAACCCACACTCATCCTGAGTGGCCTTGTAACACGAGACCATGCTGTCTCAAATCCCACGAACCACCTCATACCTTCCTTGCAACTCACTTCTACGCGAAGCATAATTCCCGAGCCTTCTCAAAGCTCGAACATTAATCGATGATGCCAATTATAGAACACATTCTTCAATTCCTTTGCTCAAATTACTACTAATGTTCTATTTCCTTAGCCGAAACAACTTACCAATACGCCGATAACCCGAACTTCACAAGAAGATAATCATACAATCCAATCATAGACGGTCGGACTCTCCCACTTAGCTTGAAGCCACCATTACGCAACTCTGGAATCCAACAAGATTCTTTCTTCATTGTTGACATGAGCTAGAACAACCAACCCGCCAAGCTCCTCGAAATCTTTCTGTGAAGCATTTATGAATACTCTGAATCATCAACCACATTCACATGTCCGGCCTCCTTATCAGATAGTCAGTAGGATTCTTCGTAGAAGCTTCGCCAACCACGCTACCGCCGATCTGCTCACAGGAGATAACCCACCTGTGGAGATTACACGTCGACACCTTCCAACGTCACTGCACGGGGTACAATTACTACGGCATCAATAACTCATTCTGAGCCCGTGCTCATCCACCAGCTGCACAAGTCCATTCACTCCTCGTGGACATTAACTAAATGTGCGACAATATCTTCCAATTCAAGGTCATGTTGTATCCTTCTTCATATAAAGAAGCTCCTTTCCGTCATATCAAATCTCCCGCCGAATAATAGCCGATACTTCAAATTAAGTCCGTAGACCCAGCCACTGCCCACTGAAACTCCCAAATCACTCCAAACTTTCCTCAAGAGTGTAGTTGTCCTGCAACTGAATCCACATACTACTCTGCCACTCTCCCACTTTGGGCAGACTCACTTCTTTAAGAAACTACTCGACCTCCACTTCTTACACCTGGCCTTCTAGAAGTTTAACCACCGCATGACACTTCCCACGTGTTCTCCCTCCTCCTTTGCAGCTCAGTTGATGCCTTAGCTCAAAATCTATCTCAGTAGCACTTGAACCAATAGACCGCTACTAACTTTAAACCTTTTCGAAGATCATCCTTTCTCGAACCGTCGACATTAGAACATCGATTCAATCCTGATCTACCGCACCCCGCGATCTTTGACTACCGCTTCTTCAATACTATCTTGCAATATCCCGCCCCTAAGGCGAGTCGTAGAAGGTCTTAACGCCGGCAAACTTAGTACATTCAACAAGGATAACGGCACCTCATCACAGGTGAAAATTCCACCACGCTCGCAAATACCAAGCCTTGTTACTCCATCAACCCAAACCTGAACATTCTTAGCCCGATTGCCTTTCCCCTGACGCAAATAAAATACCGAATCTCTAAATCATGCACTGAGTAAACCTCCCTTCGAGTCATTCACTACCCCGACACGTAGGCAAGCATCCTACCATCACATCAATACTACGCGACAACCATTCGTAAGTACCATGGCAACTTATGCCTAGCCTCAGAGCTCCCATAAGTACGACCACTGAGCTGAAACGACAGAATATCCTTCCACAAGGCGACGCCAATAGTCAAATCAACTACGCCGGGAGAAGCATCCCGCACCACCTCTGTAGTACCTTTAAAATTTCTCAATTCCTGATTTGTAATAAGCACTTCGCGTCGCATAAGATTGAATAGGAAGGAAATGAAGGCATAAGCCTCAAAGGAATCAAACCACACGATGAGGGATCAAGAAGGGAAATACTCCTAACACCCCTATAGCCTCCCGAAGATAAGTACAGACGTCTCCGTACCGATCCGCGAGACTCTACTAGACTTGATCATGACTCGTGAGACCTAAGGGAACATAGTACTCTGATACCATGTTGTCACGATCCAAAATCCACTAAGGGTCGTGATGGCGCCGGACACCATTGTCAGGCAAGCCTCACCAATTTACTAGTAATTTCTTGTTTTAATATTTTTGAAATCATTTCCTTTATACATTAAACAATCGGTAATGAATTTCACTGAATAGATATTGATGCCTTTAACAAACTTAATATTAAATAATTCCTTAATCATCCCAGAACCCGGTGTCACAAGTGCATGAGCAATCACTAAGAAATCAAATAAAGTACAATAACTGTCCGGAATACAAATTGGACAGAAAGTAATTACAATACACTGAAAGAGACTATATTGATTGTGGGTCGCCTCGAGGAAGCTCACCTAGTCTCCGTATCGTCCATGCTGCTACGCCCACTAGGCCACTAGAGATACATGTGCCTGTGCAACAAAAATGCACAGCAAGTGTAGCATGAGTACGAAAATAACGTGTACTCAGTAAGTATCCCGTCTAACCTCGAAGAAGTAGAGACGAGAGGTCGACTTCGACACTTACTAGTGGTCAAATAATAATGCGCCAATAATATAATAAATCAAAGATTTTATAAACATGGTTGCAACTCAATAGAATAAAGCAAATAAATAATTCTTTCTTTCATAGGAAATTTCCAGATTCCTTTTGATCATTTATACATTTATCTCAGGCCAGGGAGAACGAATATCAACATTCATAAATCTCAAGGCAAACATTACAAGCATGCGCAAATCATGCAGAGGTCGTACGGCCCGATCCAACAGTATTTAAATTGTGCACTACCAGAGGGTCGAATGGCGCAAACCATAGATGCATCTATTACCCCGCTCGCGAATCATACATGCGACGCGGTCAAATATAAATAAAAAATCACCCCACTCGCGAATCATACATGCAACGCGGTCAAATATAAATAAACAATCACCTTGCTCGCGAATCATACATGCGACGCAGGTACACATAGAAACACACATTTTAACAGTCAATCAAGACTATTATTCAAGGAGGTGTAAATTTCTCTTTTACAAGTCAAGAAAATGAAGTTTAGCTCTTTTAGAAAGTCATTTTGCCACTTCGATATGATTTAAGCAATTTAAACTAGCAATAAGGTTACAAGTATTACAAGTAAAACATGTTTTTCGGTCCTAGACTACCCGAACATAAGCATAATAGTAGCTACGCACAGACTCTCATCACCTCATGCGTACGTAGCCCCCACAAATAGCAGCACATATCCAATTAATTCACCTATGGGGACAATTCCCTCTTACAAAGTTAGAAAGGAGACTCACCTTGCTCCGAAGTTCCATAACAGGTAAGCCACGCCCTTCCGAAGACTCAAATCAATGCAAAATGCTCCAACACTAGCCAATAATTATGTAAACCCATTAATATGAGATCAACTACTCATTATAATCCAATTTATAACAATTCCTAACCCCGATCGAAAAGTTGACAAAATCGCCCTCGGGCCTTCTGAAATTTTTCAAAGATAAAATTTACCCACAACCTCACGAACTCAAATATATAATTTACTCTTAATTTCATGCCCAAATTCGTGGTCAAAATCCAAAAATACCAATTTTCTAGGTTTTTCCCTCAACCCCAAGTTTTCCACTAATTTCCATGCTTAAATCCGTGTATAAACCATGTATTTAACCCATAACTAGAAGAAATCACTTACCTCATGATATATGATGAAGCCCCCTCTTCAAAAGCTCCAAAAATCGCCCAAGCCGAGTGAAAAATGGGTGAAATGAAGTCAAACCCCGTTTTTAAACATTCTGCCCAGCCCAGGTCCGCCCTTCTTCGCGAACACGAAAATTCCCTCGCGTTCGCGAAACGCAACCTGCTTCAGCCCCAAATTTCTTCATCGCGTTCGCGGTGCGGTGCTCGCATTTGCGAAGGTCTGCTTCCCAGACCCTACACATTCGCGTACCAGGCTTCGCGTTCGCGTAGGCCAACGACCTCAGGCCCAGCTCCCCTCTTTTCTTCTACGCATTCACGATCGCCCATTCGCGTTCACGTAGACAACTCAGCCCACCCCTCCGTGTTCGCGACCTCCACTACGCGTTCGTGAAGGCCAAATCCAGCAGCCTCCCACCTTCCTCTTAGCAATTGCGGGACTCCATTCGCGATCGCGAAGAAGGAAATAAGAAACAGAAATCTGCAGCAATAATACAGCCCGAAATGATCCGAAACCACCCCAAAACACACCCGGGACCCCCGAGGCCCCGTCCAAATCACACAAACCAGTCCTATAACATAACACGGACCTGCTCGAGGCCTCATATCACATCAAACAACGCCGAAATCACGAATCACACCCCACTTAGAGCTTTATGAAGTCATATTCGACATTATGGACCTACTCCAACTTCCGGAATCGGAATCTTACCCTGATATCAAAAAGTCCACTTCCGGTCAAACTTCTCAAAAACCTTCAAATTTCTATCTTTAGCCAAATGACTACAAAACGACCTACAGACCTCCGAATTCACTTCCGGTCGCGCTCCCAATACCAGAATCACCATACGAAGGTATTCCTAGACTCAGAATCCCAAACGGACATTGATAACATTGAAATGCACTTCAACCTAAACTTATGAAATTCCTCCAAAAATGCTAACTTCCACAATAGATGCCGGAACGTTCCCGGGTCTTCCAAAACCCAATCCGGATATACGCCCAAGTCCGAAATCATCATACGAACCTGCTGGAACCTTCCAATCCCGATTCCGAGGTCGTTTACTAAAAAATCCAATCTTAGTCGATTCTTTCAACTAAAAGCTTCCGAAACGATTTTGCCCATTTCTTCACCATTTTCATCCGGATTTTTGAGCTTTTTGGGAGTTTTTTGAGGGGGGATTCAAGAGAGCTTCGAGGAGGTAAGATTTTTTGAACCCAAACTTGCTATTATTGTATTTTCTACTGATTTGGGCAAGGAATATAGGGGAAGTAAGGGTTAAACTTGGGGGTTTAGGGTTTGAAATTTGAGACTTGGAATTGGGTATTTGAGGCGTTGTTTGTGGTCCGATTCTCGTGTTTTTGGTATGCATGAACTTGTGAGAGTGTGAGGATTTTGAATTTGTAAATTTTACCCGATTCCGAGACGTGGGCCCGGGGGACTTTTTGGGCGATTTTCCTAATTTTGCATATTAGCTTCGAATTAGTTACTTGAAGTTATATTTACATTATGCAATTACTTTGAATAGATCTGGGCCATTTGGAGTAGGATACTCGTGGCAAGAACGTGGTATTGACTTGATTGAGCTGGTTCGAGGTAAGTGGCTTGTGTAACCTTGAGTGGGGGAAACTTCCCTTAGGAATTTGTACTGTGATATATGAAATGCCTTGTACGTGAGGTGACGAGTGCGTACATGTGCTAATTGTTGAAAATCCTATTTTCATTAAGTAACTATAACTGCGTTTTTTTTCCTATTTTTACTACTTGCAATTTAAGCCTACTGTTAGCTTAGGGAAGCATGTCTAGGTGACTTAATCGCTTTACTTGCTCAAACTGCCTTATTTGAATTCTGTGCAGCATGTTAGGTAGAATTACCTGTTTTACCCTGGTATGAAATTTGATTGAATTGAATATTCTTCGTGTTTTTGCTGTGTGTTTACTTTGGGACTACGGGCGATATCCCAGGAGATCCCCCTTGCCTGTTTATTTGGGACTACGGATGTGGTATTCCGGGAGATCCCCCTGCACATTTACATTGAAACTACGGGACTGTGTCACACCTCCTTTTTCACTACTACACCCCCGGGAGGGTATAATAAAGGGAGTTATTTCCAACTTGAAGTGACAATTGAAACGGGATTATTTAATTAAAAATCAGAGTCGCCACTTGGGAGATTTATGGTGTCCCAAGTCACCGGTTCAAATCCCGAATCGAGGAAAAGGATGACTCTGTAATATAGTCTGCGAACCAGAAATCCAGGTAAGGAATTCTGTTAACCCGGAAGAAGGTGTTAGGCACTCCCGAGTTCCGTGGTTCTAGCACGGTCGCTTTGATCCTACTTGGCTTATTAAATTATTTAACTACTGATTTTAGACCTATGTGCATTTGTTTCTTTCACCGCTTTCAATTAGAATATTATCTTGAGACGGGTTACGCGTACGTATACGCAACCACAATCGTGACACTTAGTTTATTCTTGAATATAATAATTCCCCTGTCTCACTCTCAAATGTCCTAAAGACACAGAAAATCAAAAGCAAAACAATACTGCCATAAACTTGCAAAACAGAACTTTATCTCATTCTTCAACGTCACTTCCCTCAAACTATTGTAGTTAAATTTCCTGAAATTAAATTCACCCACCCCGAAAACTTGTTTTTCATCCTCATCTCAATCTCAAACGACCCATCAAGTCCATGAAAACTCGAGGATCGCTCGATGTTAAACGCAGGAGCACCATAACCAATAATTTTGGCTTGAACTTCACGTGGAGATTTACAATCATCTAACCACAAGTGCAAGCAGTCCCATTACATCTATTTAAAGCAAGAAATTAACATGAAGAGCCATATAAAGCTTGAAACAATCTATAATGGAGCTGAAACTAAAACTTAGATAAAATGCCAAAGCCACAACATATATCGCAATATATACACAGATTTCAGATCAAAAATTGAACAGATTCTAACACGAACAAAAAATGAAGCTGGAACCAACTGACCGGATGGGGAATTACGCCGACGACCTCGGCCGGACTGCCTTCGCTTCTGCGGTTTAAGCCACGATGATAATCGTGGTTGAGAGTGGCCATTCCACTGGCGATTTTCAGATGAAACAATACATGGCTGAAGTTTCAGCTGGTTTTTGAATGTGCTAAAGATGGAGAAGAAAAGTCTTGACTGTGCGTTACATGTCTAGATCCAGAAGAAGCTGAAGAGTCGTTGGTTGACGTAGCCTGTTTTCCGGCGAGCTCAACGTACCAGAAATGTGGCGTTAGTTTGTGTGTGTATCCGTTTTCAGTTGTGAGGACGAAGAAGACGAAACAGTGGTCGTTTGGAGAAATGCAGGAGGGTGGTCGTCGATATAGCTAGTGTTGGTTGTTACTGGGTTGCTGCTGGTTCGAAGAAGAGAGGAGAGGTCGCTTGAAGAATACGACGCGAGGGTAGGGGTAAGATGAAAAAGACGATGTCGCGTGGAGGTGGGGTGCGTTCTGCACTGTTGCGGCGCTGCTGGGTAGAGGAGATGGCGGCGGCGGCAGTGGGCTGTTAGGGTTCAACTAGGGTTTTGTATGGTTATCTCTCTTGGAGAAGAAGATGTGTTGTATCTATCTCTATATTCTGTCCGTCCATCCCTATTGCGGCTCCCATTTTGTGTGTATTATATAGTCTAGGTATTAGGTGTTAGGTCTAGGGTTGGGTATTGGGTCGGGTCGGGTCGACCCGATTTAGGTTGGATAAGGAGATGGGCTAGTTTAAATGAGGAAGATGTATTAAAATATCTGGGCTCACTCATTACATGGGTCAATCTTGAATTTAAGACCAAGCTTTTCTAATTTCCTTTTCTTTTTTGTTGTTCTTTTCTTTCTTTAATTACTTAAAAATCCAAATTAAACTCCTAAATTTATTCAAATTGTAAAATTAAGCTAATTATCTAACTATAATGTTTATATGAAAATTAATTGATCCTAAATTTAAAGAGAAAACTTAATAATCCAAAATTAAAAGCTAAGAATGTAAAAATGAGCCATTTTTGTAATTTTTATTTTTAATAAAGCAA
>NW_017671495.1:285764-287943 GCF_001879085.1 Nicotiana attenuata
AATCGTATGTTAACAACTACTACTTGGAGCACTAATGATATTGTAAATTTTTACATAAATTTTATACAGCTACTGTTGAGTTTTCTGGAGCATATTAACCTACTGTTGCTATGGCTTTAGTACATATAACTGAAATTTCTTTTCTACTCTTAAATTTAAGAAGAAAGAAAATATAAGGATGTTGTTGAACAAATGCAAGCAAATTTAAACAATATTCTTTCAATTCCTCCGATTTACTTAATTGGTGATATCCTATGAAGGTATTACTCCCACTACATTTGTTGTCTAAAGGGTCTTAAACTACTCCCCATTATCCAGGTGGGTCCTGACAACTTCTAGTTAAAAGATAGTTTTAACCTAAGTTATATCTACTGAAGGTACGACTCCCACTATATCTTGTTATCTAAACAAACTTTAAAGCACATCCCATTATCCAGGAGGGTCCTGAAAACTCCTAACTGAATCCTATCTTAAACGAGCAACTTTGAAACCAACTTATGTTCTTTGGGATACATTTGTGCTAAATTATGCTACTCATGATTGTTTTGAAATTTAAACTAAGCCCCATTTTCCAGGAGGGTCCTGAGAGTTTCTAGTCATACCTGTTTGGGTGCTACCTTTCCTTACGGAGGGTTTCTCCGAAACGAACGAAAACTTTCTGCCCCTGTTTCAATCAAAGAAATATCTTGTCAGTTTAAAAATGTGGTGGTTGATTTGTGGACTTGAACTTTGAGGGTGATTGCTCCTTTTCTTCCCATGATCACTGATTCCATTTGAAGACCTTGCTTGTTTGGTGACTAACCACTTTCTTCTGTCATATTTACCATTTGAAAATACCTCTTCTCCATTCAGACCCAACACCCTCTATCTGTTGCACCGCTCGTACCGACATTTACCAAACCTTTGTGTTTCACCTGGACTCCCAAGCATATAAATTGTTACCAACTCAGCGCGCATGTTGTTCTTTCCTGATTTGAATCAATGGCCTTGGCCTCGAGATCTATTGCTCCTTCACTTGCCATACTCCAACAATAACTTTGATTTTTGCTTGGAATACCTCGCTTGTCACTGGTTTACCACCCTTTTTGTCAATCTTTTCACAGAAAATACCTTTGATCCGTTCACCTTAGCCCTCATTCTGTTGCATCGTCCATGAATTAATACATACCCAGCCTTCGTATTTGAAACGAATCCCAAAGCATGTTGACTGTTACCAGCTCGGTGCGTTTGTTGTTCATTCCTGACTTAACGCTTTGATGTGTTCACCATATCCCATTTTGTTCAATTGGAAAGCTTGGTGGCAGATTTTGAAGTCATTTCTCACTTGTTTTGACCACACAGACTCAAGAGGAGGAAGTAAATGAAACAAAAGGAACAGAGTGAAGGACAAAGGAAAGAGATGAATCCTAACAAGAAAACTACGAAGTAGAAACCTATCAGGTGTGGATACCAACTCTAATGACCATGACATGCACCTGTAGATATTTTGTCAAGCAAAATATGATGTTCAGCTCTTGTTGTACCTTTTCACCATGAAACTGGACTTCAATGCTCCGCTTATCCAATCTGATTCACAATCCTTATTCGACTTGTAGTGCCCGAAGGGTTTTCACCATCAAGCCTCTCTCATTTCGTTCTTTCTCTCAACTTACAGTCGCCTCAAGGTGCCCGTGAAGGTTTTCACCAATAAGACTCTCTCATTTTTTATTTCTCTCAACTCACTTTGCCTTATGGTGCCTGTGAGGGTTTTCACCAATAAGACTCTCTCATTTTCCTTATTTTTCTGCTTGTACCGGAGTGTTGCCCCTAACATGAATCACTTCTGCTTGCTCGTCTTGGCACTTCTTGAAGACTGATCGGACGGTATTTCTTTGGACCGTAATGTGGGCTTTGGGATAGGGTGAGAAAGAAAGGGTATCAAAGGCTCAAACAATTCAACATGGGTTCAAAATTACAACTTTCGGAATCAGATTTCTAACAACAACCATAACTTCTGCCCCAGTTTCTTTCTTGGGGACTTTTGGACTTTTATTTCGGTGTGACTGAACCTCAGAGAGAGGCTGCCTACGTACCCTTTCGGGATCAAGTCAAACGTAGTTCAGGCCATAGAATTACTTCGTTGTTGCGGTCTTTCCTTTTCTCCCACTTTTCTTTTCTTTCTTTTTCTTTTCTCTTCTTT
>NW_017671496.1:0-8011 GCF_001879085.1 Nicotiana attenuata
TCCATGTGACGTGATCCAAAAACACGTTTTTAAGCAACGTTTACTTTCTTAAAAAATTTAATTAAAAGCGGTAAATAATTGTAAAAATTTCACCATAGGATGACATGTATTAAAACCAAATTTTAGCCAAATATAGCAGTTGAGTGACCGTGCTAGAACCACGGAACTCGGGAATGCCTAACACCTTCTCCCGGGTTAACAGAATTCCTTACCCGAATTTATGGTTCGCGACTGTTAAACAGAGTCAAACCTTTTCCTCGATCCGGGATTCAAACCAGTGACTTGGGACACCATAAATCTCCCAAGTGTTGACTCTGAATCTCTTAATAAAATGAATCCCGTTTCAATTGTCCTTTAATTGGAAAAACTCCCTTTATTATACTCTTCCGGGGGTGTAGTAAGAAAAAAGGAGGTGTGACAGCTCTGGCGACTCTGCTGGGGACAAGAACCCAAAACTTTTGGTTCAGGGTTCAAGAATTCGAGCTTAGTATAATTGTTATATTTGGCTTTATCTGATTTTCCTACATGTTCCATGCTATACGTGCTAAATGTTTTACCGCTTTGATATTTGTTGAATTGTATATAAATTGTCGCGAATCCCTTCCTCTCTCTGAGTCTTCTACATCATGGAGAAGGGTACACTTCGTGTAGCTTCTCTTCTGTTTAGAGTCTTTCCCATTTAGAACGAGGTTTGGATAAGTTGCTAAGCCGATGGAGCTTCTGTATCCCCGGTACGCTGCTTTCCCCTCGGCCCGAGTTGTTCGCTCGGGTAAGCCAGGTCTAGACCAATAAACCTAGGGTTTAAACCTAGAAGAACAAAACCTCATGCCGGATCCCTAGTAGGAACGTTTGTTTGCATCATGTGCATTTGGATTAGGGGACTCAACACAGGGGCTGGGTCCATCTAGGACAGGTGACCTGAAATGAAAAGACCATCCTGATGCATCTTACGTGCTACTTGTGCATTCATTTGCTTTGGATTTGCATGTTGACCGGCTTGTATATGAAAGAGAAAATTGAGAAAATAGCAGTGTTAGGGCTAAGTGAGGGTAACCACTTGTTTGGAAAAAACCAATGCCCAAATAGTACCGAAATGCTGCCGGATTTTTGAAAATTGAAAAGGGAAATGCACAAGTAGAGGAGATTGCGGGATTCCGGTTCTCGGACTTCGAGCTTACACCCACACTAGAGGAGATTGCCGGATATGCGGGTCTTAACGGGAACCTTAGGAGTAGATACCCATTGGCACCGAGGCCAGTCACCCTCCATAGGTTCCTGGACTTATTGAGCATTAGTCGAGACATTCAAGATAAGCATCTAGCAGAAGGGTGTTGCACACTTCATTTTCTATACCACCGATATGGCAACCCGCGAGGTTTCGAAGAGCCTAACACCGGTTTGACACATGCCGGGAAAAAAGATAAATGGGAGGCCCGGCGGGGATTGGCGTTCATGGTATCCTTTTTGGGAGTTATAATCTATCCTCGAAAAGACGGCCACATAGACATTGGCCTTGTGGGAATGTTGGATGTTGCTATAAAGAAGTCTAACAGCACAGTAGTTCCCCTGATTGTGGCAGAAATGTATCGAGATTTGACCTTATGCCGAGAGGGTGTAAAATTCTTTCAGGGTTGTAATCTGTTGTTACAGTTATGGATACAGGAGCACCTTTGTCATCGCACAGGGTATATGAACTATGGTTTAACCGGGCTGAGCTGTATCGAGGAGTTTGGAACCCGGGTAACAGGTATTGAGTTCCCCGAGGGCACCGAGGCTTGGTTGTCATGCTTGAGATCTTTGACTGCGGATAAAGTTGAATGGGCTTTCGGGTGGCTTCCCGCTACCGAGGCTGTGTACACATTGGCAGAAGTACCTTATATTCTTTTTATGGGAATTCGAAGCATCCAACCTTATGCTCCTTACCGAGTTCTGAGGCAACTAGGAAGATTCCAAACTGCTCACAATGATGAAGACTTGAGCGGACAAACCATTGAGTTGGGTCCAAAAGCTGCATTTCCGGAAGGGAAAATCCGACAGAAATGGAATGAGTGCAGGTACCTTGAGCCTAAGACTATGGTACAGGATCGGGCTAAAGGCGAAGTAGATCCCAAATACTTGGTCTGGTTTAGTAAAAGGTTTCAAATTCCCGAGAGACCCGCCAAAAGGCCACATGTACAACAATTCATTGACGAGGACCAGGTGCAATGGGATTGGTTAGCCAAAGAAAAGGAGTACAGGGCCCGAATAGGAGCATTAGAAAAATAGGTTCAGGATCTCCGGTTTGAAAACAGTTTGCAAGCCGCAGCCGATGAAGGTGACAAAAAGAAATTGACCCAAGAGAATGAGGCTCTCAAGGCTCAAATACAACAAATGAAAATAGCTGCTAAAAATCAAGAAAGAAGTCGGTCCGATGAGAGGTTGATAAAAGGGCTGAAGAAGCAAGTCTTAGAATGCCAGGAGGAATTGGAGAAATCTGAAGGGAACATGGCAAGACTCCGGGCACAATGGGTAAAGAAGACAGAGGAAAGAGCCCAATTTGTGCAACAAATGAAAAGAAATTATGAGGGAACCATTGCTAATCTGAAAAGAAAGATGAACACCCTTGAAGATAAGGCAGCCCGGCAGGACAAAGAATTTCAGGCGGAAAGGGAACAGTGCTTTAGGCTAATGGCCGAGATGGAGAAAGAAATAAAGTTATTGCAAGACCATCATTTCCACGACTCCCAGGTGTTAGAAGCTCGCAACCAGCAGATAAGCCGACTACTCCAGGAAAAAGTCCAGATCAGGGAAAGAATCAGAGGCATTGCAGATTATATTGTCATGATATGTCAAGCCGGTGAAAGAATGGGTCGTACCACTTTCTTTGCTACAGTGATGATATTTGTTCGTCAGGTTATGAATGATTTCGAGCAGTTACAAAGGGGTCTTGCACGCAGGCCCGCGGCGATGCCGAATGATGCCCCGCGGGCCCCAGGATTTGAAGCTTTGATGTATTCCTAGTTATCGAGTCTGTATTTTGTTTTTGAGTCTATTTTGTAATTTTCTTTTTTTTAAGAAAAAACAAATAGTCTAGTATCTTTTGTAATCGAGTTTTATTAATGAAAAATTGAAACATCCCAAAAAATTATTTCCTTATTTTTGCGTTTATTTGCAAGAACTACGCTTTGTCTGATTCATGCGGGGTCATGATACGTAGGCAATCTCCATAGGATTCGACCGTAACCAAAAACAAAAAAGGCAAACAAGAGAAAATAAAAAGAGAGCAAGAGAAAAGGAAAGAAACGAGCGGAAAAACAATTTTGAGGAAATGAGAGAATAGGAACAAGAAAAACCAAGGCAAGAGGAAAAGAAGGAAAAAGAAAAAAAAGGGGGGGAAAATAAGAGAGAAAAGCAAAAGAAAAGAGGGAAAGGCAAGAAATAAACAATGGAAAAACAAGAGGGAAGAATGAGAGAAAAGGCATGGAAAATACAGAAAGAGGACATCCGGGATGACGCATGCAACCAAGCAAAGTCATAATAGAAATGGTTACCTGCTTAGGTGCATTCATTCCCCAAATGTGCGGCTACCTATCTATTAATGCTCTAACCTCTAACAACGTTGTTGTTGATGATGAGTTCAGGCAGGTGGTTAGTTGACTGGCATTCTGGCAACTCACTCCTACAACACCCGGTCAAAAAAAAAAAACAAGTTGATCATAGCCAACCGGGAACTTGACGCGAGTGTTATCGATCCTTCGAGAGAGGTGGAAGAGTTGGATGTTAATGTGATGAAAGAAGATATGTATAAACTGAAACAACAGATGGCCAAGATGTATCAAGCATGGGCAAAAAAGGCGCCCGATATCAACCAGAATCCATTGCCGGCCCATCATGAGACAAATATGATCGAGATAGTGCATAAGGGAGGGGAGCCTAAGAAGCCTTTACAGACCGTCATGATGATTCGGTCCAGTGAGGTCGGGCCGGTTGAAAAGTCAACAAGTGGGAAATCAGTGATCAGGTTGGGCGGGACAGACAGTGCGCCATCTGCGGTAGTCAAGAAAGGGTCCTCAAGCGAGGTTGCAACGAAACAAGAAAGGGCAAAAGTGGTTGTGTCAGGAGTGTCGAACAAGCCTGTCGTGATTGTGGAGGGTGCCCACACAGATCCCGTCATTGTTAAGCCAGGGGCAGTGAAGCATCCGGTGTCAGCAATTCCAAAGCCTGTGGTTGTCTTTGATGAGGGGTTGATTTGAGAGGATCCATAGTCTGTTTGATGAAGTGAACACGGTAGAAATTGGGGGAGGTTCTGGTGACAAAGAAGTGCATTTCATCAGGCCTAATGTGAAGATCAACAATTGGGAAGCTACTCCTCTTCCTACTCGGAGGGAGTTTTGGTAGTGGGTTTTGATTTTCTTTTAGTTGTCTGGATTATTCCAGGGTTGTGATTCAGGTTCTACGTTCCGTCCGTTTGAACGTGTTAAACCTTGTTATCTTCAATTTTAGTGAAATGCAATTTCCCTTCTTCTTCATTCCTGATAGTTTCATTTTTGTTTTTCTTTTCTTTCTTGTACAGTTCTTTCTATGCTGGTCTCAGTGACATGACATGCATGAGGAATCTTCGGCCCAGTTTTAAAAGCCGGTCTAATTCTGAAGTAATAATACAAGAAATTAAGTGTGATGATGAATTGGAACATGACGATGATGAGTGGGTCAAAACCGGCCTGGAGCAATTGAGTCTGATTGATGAAAAGAGATTGGCAGCAGTATGTCATGGCCAATTGTACCAACAGAGAATGGCGAGAGCATATAACAAGAAAATGCGTCCACGTATGTTCGAAGTAGGACAGTTAGTGTTGAGACGTATCTTGCCTCATCAGGCTGAAGCCAAAGGCAAGTTCGCCCCAAATTGGCAGGGACCATTCATCGTGACGAGAGTGTTGTCCAATGGTGCTTTATATTTGACAGACATAGAACGCAAGTGTGTTGAAATGGCCATCAATTCCGATGCGGTCAAGAGATAGTATGTATGAATCTTCTTTGTTTTAATTGTATTTGTTTGTACTTGGCATGTTTTGAAGATTGGAATGACGAAGGCATTTTGTTCTGCTATCGAAATACTTTATCCTTTGTTACCCCCTTTGAGCCTCATTCATTTTCTTTTATACACCTCTTTCGGAATCAGTAGCAAAGATCAGAAACACAAGCGTGAAAGATAAGTCAAGGAAAAAGAGAAAAGAAAAGAATGAAAAGAGTGAGAAGGAAAAAGGAAGAAGAAAAGAAAGAAAAAAGGAAGAGAAAAGAGAAGAAAAAGAAAAAGAAAAAGAAAAACAAACAACAAAAAGAGAAAGGAAGAAAGAAAAGAAAAGAAGAGAAAGTGGAAGAAAAAGAAAGGAAAAATCACAACAACAAAGTAATTCCTACGTCCTGAACTACATTAGACTTGATCCCGAAAGGGTACGTAGGCAGCCTCTCTCTGGGGTTCAATCACACCGAAATAAAAGTCCAAAAGTCCCCAAGGAAGAAACTCGGGCAGAAGTTGTGGTTGTGCAAGAAATTTGATTCCAAAAGTTGTAGTTTTGAACCCACGTCGAATTGTTTTTGAGCCTTTGATACCCTTTCTTTCTAACCCCGTCCAAAAGCCTGCATTACGGTCCAAAGAAAGACCTTCTGATCAGTCTTCAGGGAATGCCAAGTCGAGCAAGAAGAGGTGATTTATGCTAGGGACAACACTCCGGTCCAAGCAGAAAAATGATGAAAATGAGAGAGTCTTATTGGTGAAAACCCTCACGGGCACCATAAGGCGATGGTGAGTTGAGAGAAATTAAAATGAGAGAGTCTTATTGGTGAAAACCCTTGCGGGCACCTTAAGGTGGAAGTGAGTCTTCAGATGGACAAATGAGATAGGTCTGTGGGTGAAAGCCGTTCAAGACACTGCAGGATGAACAAGGTTAGGGTTTGGTTGAAGAAATCAGGATTATGGAATTCTGAGGCAACAAAGCGTGGCAGGTGAAAGTTGATTGGTTGGGCAGATTGGGCTGATTAGTCCGAAATGCATGTCATGATCAATGGTACCAGTTGTTCCACTCAGATAAGTCCCTTTTCCTTTTCTTTCCTTTTTGTAAATCGTCCGGTTATGGATTCTTTTATCCTTATCTCTCAAGGTCATTGCATTTCATTCTTTTTGAGGTTTGCTCTTTAAGATGTTTCAATGTCGTTCTTGTTCGAAACAAAGAAGAAAGGATGTCAAGGCTCACTACCAGTTTCCCAATTGCAAAGCACAGTAGGGCCAGAACATACCAAGACGACATGAATGCAAAGTAAGATACAAAGGGTCACCGGAAGTTTCGTCGGTGGTTTGATTGGGTAGTCTTATGGGTGATGCAAAGTTTCAGATAAAAGGGGTCAGAGAGGTAGAAGCAACAGTCTGGGTATGAAACACTCAGGTCGTCGAAGGTCGTGGGGGGTTGAAAGTCAGTAAGAAAGGCAAACGGTTCAGGGCCAGTTCAAGAAGCAAGGCAAGGCAAAAACACAGCAGCGGAGACGTCCTCAGCAAGAATGCCATCAACTAACCACCATTTTTAAACTGACAAGATTTTTCTCTGATTGAAACAGGGGCAGAAAGTTTTCGTTGGTTTCGGAGAAACCCTCCTTAGGGAAAAAGCAAGCACCAAAACAGGTTTGACCATAAACTCTCAGGACCCTCCTGGAAAATGGGACTTGGTTTAAATTTCAAAACAATCATAAATAGCATAATTTAGCATAAATATAAGTTGGTTTCAAAGTTTGCATGCTTAAGATAGGATTCAATTATGAGTTTTCAGGACCCTCCTGGATAATGGGACGTAGTTTTAAGGTCTGTTTAGATAACAAGATACAGTGGAAGTCGTACCCTTGGTAGATATGACTTAGGTTAAAACTATTTTTTTTTAACTAGAAGTTGTCAGGACCCTCCTGGATAATGGGGAGTAGTTAAGACTATTAGATAACAAATGTAGTGGGAGTAATACCTTTAGAAGATATAACTTAGGTTCGTAATTGATAGGAGTTATCAGGACCTCCCTGGATAATAGGACTTAGCTTTCAAATTCTTATAATAGTTGGTAGAATAATTCAGTTTAACACTCACATCTGTGCCCAGCCACCAAACTGGGGCGGAAAATCTTCTTTGTTTGTCTATTTTGTTGAAATCAGGCGCCCACCTGGAGAACAAGGGAATACATTTCAAGCTCAGCAATCAGGCGTCCACCTGGAGAACAAAGGAATACATTTCAAGTTTCAGCAATCAGGCGCCCACCTGGAGAACAAGGGAATACATTTCAAGTTTCAGCAATCAGACGCCCACCTGGAGAACAAAGGAATACATTTCAAGTTTCAGCAATCAGGCGCCCACCTGGAGAACAAGGGAATACATTTCAGGTGTCAGCAATCAGGCGCCCACCTGGAGAACAAAGGAATACATTTCAAGTTTCAGCAATCAGGCACCCACCTGGAGAACAAGGGAATACATTTCAAGTTTCAGCAATCAGGAGCCCACCTGGAGAACAAGGGAATACATTTCAAGTTCAGCAGTCAGGAGCCCGCCTGGAGAACAGAGGCATACATTTCAAGTTTCAGCAGTCAGGAGCTCGCCTAGAGAACAGAGGCATACATCTCAAAGATTCAGCAGTCAGGAGCCCGCCTGGAGAACAGAGGCATACATTTCAAGTTTCAGCAGTCAGGAGCCCGCCTGGAGTACAGAGCATGTATTTTAAGTCTTTGCAATCAGGAGCCCGCCTGGAGAACAGAGGCATATATTTCCAAGTGTTGAAGTTGGGAGCCCGCCCGTATAATAGAGGCATAGATTTTCAAGTTTTGAAGTCGGGAGCTCGTCAGTATAACAGAGGCATATATTTTCAAGTTTTGAAGTCGGGAGCCCGCCCGTATAACAGAGGCATATATTTTCAAATTTTTGAAGTCGGGAGCCCGCCCGTATAACAGAGGCATATATTTTCAAGTGTTGAAGTCGGGAGCCCGCCCGTATAACAGAGGCATA